>NC_042982.1:36429347-36439347 GCF_901001165.1 Salmo trutta
AGTATTTGACATGAAACCTACAGTTGAAGTCGGAAGTTTACATACACCTTAGCCAAATACATTTAAACTCAGTTTTTCACAATTCCTGACATTTAATCCTAGTAATAATTCCCTGTCTTAGGTCAGTTAGGATCACCACTTTATTTTAAGAATGTGAAATGTCAGAATAATAGTAGAGTGAATTATTTATTTCAGCTTTTATTTCTTTCATCACATTCCCAGTGGGTCAGAAGTTTACCTACACTCAATTAGTATTTGGTAGCATTGCCTTTAAATTGTTTAACTTGGGTCAAACATTTTGGGTAGCATTCCACAAGCTTCCCACAAGAAGTTGGGTGAATTTTGGCCCATTCCTCCTGACAAAGCTGGTGTAACTGAGTCAGGTTTGTAGGCCTCCTTGCTCGCACACACTTCTTCAGTTCTGACCACACATTTTCTATAGGATGAGGTCAGGGCTTTGTGATGGCCACTCCAATACCTTGACTTTGTTGTCCATAAGCCATTTTGAAGCAACTTTGGAACTGTGCTTGGGGTCATTGTCCAGTTGGAAGACCCATATGCGACCAAGCTTTAACTTCCTGACTCATGTCTTGAGATGTTGCTTCAATATAACCACATCATTTTCCTGCCTCATGATGCCATCTATTTTGTGAAGTGCACCAGTCCCTCCTGCAGCAAAGCAGCCCCACAACATGATGCTGCCACCCCCATGCTTCACGGTTGGGATGGTGTTCTTCGGCTTGCAAGCCTCCCCCTTTTTCCTCCAAACATAACGATGGTCATTATGGCCAAACAGTTCTATTTTTGTTTCATCAGACCAGAAGACATTTCTCCAAGAAGTATGATCTTTGTCCCCATGTGCAGTTGCAAACTGTAGTCTGGCTTTTTTATGGCGGTTTGTGAGCAGTGGTTTCTTCCTTGCTGAGCGGCCTTTCAGGTTATGTCGATATAGGATTCGTTTTACTGTGGATATAGATACTTTTGTACCTGTTTCCTCCAGCATCTTCACAACGTCCTTTGCTGTTGTTCTTGGATTTGCACTTGATTTGCACTGTCTACGTTCATCTCTAGGAGACAGAATGCGTCTCCTTCCTGAGCGGTATGACGGCTGCGTGGTCCCATGGTGTTTATACATACGTACTATTGTTTGTACAGATGAACGTGGTACCTTCAGGCATTTGGAAATTGCTCCCAAGGATGAACCAGACTTGTGGAGGTCTACAATTTCTTTTCTGAGGTCTTGGCTGATTTCTTTTGATTTTCCCGTGATGTCAAGCAAAGAGGTACTGAGTTTGAAGGTAGGACTTGAAATACATCCACAGGTACACCTCCAATTGTCTCAAATTATGTCAATTAGCCTATCAGAAGCTTATAAAGCCATGACATAATTTTGTGGAATTTTCCAAGCTGTTTAAAGGCACAGTCAACTTAGTGTATGTAAACTTCTGACCCACTGGAATTGTGATACAGTGAATTATAAGTGAAATAACGATTGTTGGAAAAATTACAATGTGGAGTGGTTGAAAAACGAGTTTTAATGACTCCAACCTAAGTGTATGTAAACTTCCTACTTCAACTGTATTTACTGGTGACCTGCAGTGTTTAACATGAAACCCTGATGAAACCTGTATATATACTGGTGACTGCAGTGTTTAACATGAAATCCTGATGAAACCTGTATATATACTGGTGACCTGCAGTGTTTAACATGAAACCCTGATGAAACCTGTATATATACTGGTGACTGCAGTGTTTAACATGAAACCCTGATGAAACCTGTATATATACTGGTGACCTGCAGTGTTTAACATGAAACCCTGATGAAACCTGTATATATACTGGTGACCTGCAGTGTTTAACATGAAACCCTGATGAAACCTGTATATATACTGGTGACCTGCAGTGTTTAACATGAAACCCTGATGAAACCTGTATATACAGTTGAAGTCGGAAGTTTATATACACTTAGGTTGGAGTCATTAAAACTCGTTTTTCAACCACTCCACATTGTTGTTGTTTGCAGATAGATTATTTCACTTATAATTCACTGTATCACAATTCCAGTGGGAAAAGTGTGTGTGAGCAAGGGGGCCTACAAACCTGACTCAGTTACACCAGCTCTGTCAGGAGGAATGGGCCAAAATTCACCCAACTTATAGTGGGAGGTTTGTGGAAGGCTACCCGAAACGTTTGACCCAAGTTAAACAATTTAAAGGCAATGCTACCAAATACTAATTGAGTGTATGTAAACGTTTGACCCACTGGGAATGTGATGAAAGAAATTAAAGCTGAAATGAATAATTTTAAAAATAAAGTGGTGATCCTAACTGACCTAAAACAGGGAATTTTTACTAGGATTAAATGTCAGGAATTGTGAAAAACTGAGTTGAAATGTATTTGGCTAAGGTGTATGTAAACTTCCGAGTTCAACTGTATACACTGGTGACCTGCAGTGTTTGATAGGAAACCCTGATGAAGACAGCTTACTGTGGAAACGTTGCTGAATAAATGATTGCATTGGAGCTGCTAGAGTGTGGCTTCTCCTGGTCTTTTAACCACGATACTGCTATAGAGAGGCTCCATGACATCACAGCTGAGTGGTACAAAGGAGTGGAACGAGGGATGAAGAGAGAGGGATGGAAAGAGGAGTTACCGATTCCAGAGGAGCCGAGGAAGAGGATAACGAGGGGATGTTCTTCATCATACCAGCCATTCTCCTTCCTCCTGATCGCTGTAGACAGAGAGAGAGAGCGAGAGAGAGAGGAGATATAGATGCTAGAGAGAGAGGAGATATAGATGCTAGAGAGAGACAGAGAGGGACAAAGGGAGGGGTTGTAGAGGAAGTATGATAAAGGAGGTAGTGGGAGGGAAGAGAGCAGGATTAGGAGCACTTGGTGGAAAGAGAGAGAAAGAGAGAGAGAGTGCAAGAAAGAGAGAGAGAAAGAGAGAGAGAGAGAGAGCAGAACAGAGACCTCTAAAGTTGTATCCATCAATGCCTGGGGAGGGAGGGGGATAATTATTGAAGGCAATCCTCCCCCTCTCTCAGTCAGTAGGGCCATTAGCCAGAGGTAATCATGTTAGCCTCCCCGGCACGGCCAAAGCTAAATCAGGTTAGCATGGATCTGAGCCTCTCTCTCTCTAACACACACCTCGCCCACAGAGGAGAGCCTTGCCTACCTTACTCCACCATTACCCCAGCAACCAAACACACACTCACACACCGACTCACCCCCTGGGCGGAAGGGAGGAGGGAGGCACGATGGGTGAGGGAGGGGGCAGGAGTGAGTGAGGGAGGGAGGAGAAAGAGAAATAACAGACAGGGAAGTTGGGTCTGGTACCAGCTGCCAGAAACCCACTGGGAAGTTGGGTCTGGTACCAGCTGCCAGAAACCCACTGGGAAGTTGGGTCTGGTACCAGCTGCCAGAAACCCACTGGGAAGTTGGGTCTGGTACCAGCTGCCAGAAACCCACTGGGAAGTTGGGTCTGGTACCAGCTGCCAGAAACCCACTGGGAAGTTGGGTCTGGTACCAGCTGCCAGAAACCCACTGAGACTTTACAATACATGTCTTCATATCTCAGAGGATGCTGCAGTTTATCAACAACCAGCGAATGAGTTGTGTGTGTGTGTCCACTCTGTGACAGAGAAACCCATCGATCCATCTCCCCCTGTCGTAACAGCACACTCCACCCGTCAAAGTACCAGCAACATGACATGATTCTCACTAGTACAGAGATAGAGGGACTGAACGATAGATGAAGAGATGGAAAGAGAGGAAGAGACGGAGATGAATGGAGAGATTAAGGAGGTTGAGTTAGAAGGGGAGATGGGGGTTGAGGAAAATAAGAGACAGAAGGAGAGAATGAGAGATGGAGAGATGGATTGAGAGAATGAGAGATGGAGAGATGGATTGAGAGAATGAGAGATGGAGAGATGGTAGAGAGAATGAGAGATGGAGAGATGGATTGAGAGAATGAGAGATGGAGAGATGGATTGAGAGAATGAGAGATGGAGAGATGGATTGAGAGAATGAGAGATGGAGAGATGGATTGAGAGAATGAGAGATGGAGAGATGGATTGAGAGAATGAGAGATGGAGAGATGGATTGAGAGAATGAGAGATGGAGCGATGGATTGAGAGAATGAGAGATGAGAGTTGGTAGAGAGAATGAGAGATGAGAGTTGGTAGAGAGATGGAGAGATGGATTGAGAGAATAAGAGATGGAGAGATGGTAGAGAGAATGAGAGATAGAGAGATGGATTGAGAGAATGAGAGATGGAGAGATGGATTGAGAGAATGAGAGATGGATTGAGAGAATGAGAGATGGAGAGATGGATTGAGAGAATGAGAGATGGAGAGATGGATTGAGAGAATGAGAGATGGAGCGATGGATTGAGAGAATGAGAGATGAGAGTTGGTAGAGAGAATGAGAGATGAGAGTTGGTAGAGAGATGGAGAGATGGATTGAGAGAATGAGAGATGGAGGAGTTGGTAGAGATGGATTGAGAGAATGAGAGATGGAGAGATGGATTGAGAGAATGAGAGGTGGAGAGATGGATTGAGAGAATGAGAGATGGAGTTGGTAGAGATGGATTGAGAGATGGAGAGATGGAGTTGGTAGAGATGGATTGAGAGAATGAGAGATGGAGGAGTTGGTAGAGATGGATTGAGAGAATGAGAGATGGAGGAGTTGGTAGAGATGGATTGAGAGATGGAGAGATGGAGTTGGTAGAGATGGATTGAGAGAATGAGAGATGGAGTTGGTAGAGATGGATTGAGAGATGGAGAGATGGAGTTGGTAGAGATGGATTGAGAGAATGAGAGATGGAGTTGGTAGAGATGGATTGAGAGATGGAGAGATGGAGTTGGTAGAGATGGATTGAGAGATGGAGAGATGGAGTTGGTAGAGATGGATTGAGAGAATGAGAGATGGAGTTGGTAGAGATGGATTGAGAGATGGAGAGATGGAGTTGGTAGAGATGGATTGAGAGATGGAGAGATGGAGGAGTTGGTAGAGATGGATTGAGAGAATGAGAGATGGAGTTGGTAGAGATGGATTGAGAGAATGAGAGATGGAGTTGGTAGAGATGGATTGAGAGATGGAGAGATGGAGTTGGTAGAGATGGATTGAGAGATGGAGAGATGGAGTTGGTAGAGATGGATTGACAGATGGAGTTGGTAGAGATGGATTGAGAGATGGAGAGATGGAGTTGGTAGAGATGGATTGAGAGATGGAGTTGGTAGAGATGGATTGACAGATGGAGAGATGGAGTTGGTAGAGATGGATTGAGAGATGGAGTTGGTAGAGATGGATTGACAGATGGAGAGATGGAGTTGGTAGAGATGGATTGAGAGAATGAGAGATGGAGTTGGTAGAGATGGATTGAGAGAATGAGAGATGGAGAGATGGAGTTGGTAGAGAAATAAATTAAGAGAAGGAGAAAGTTGATTGTCATGAAGATGAATACGGACGCCCACAGGCTGTACTTCTGAGAGCCAGTCTGACTTACTACTGGGTGTGTTAAACAGACAATGACATTGTAACCTCCAGGAGAGAGCGTCTGTGTTAGCTGACTGTGACTGACTTTGGCAGAAGGACACACTGACGTCCTTTAAAGGACATGGTCCAGAACAAGGACAATACACACACCCACAGACGACACGAAAAAGCGTGCAGACACACACACACACACACACACACACACACACACACACACACACACACACACACACACACACACACACACACACACACACACACACACACACACACACACACAGGCCTGAGGTACTGACCAGGTCTGGTAGGGTAGAGGACTATACTATGATAAGAAGAGGATCATCCTCAACAATAACTTCTAGTCTGAAAGCTGAACAAGGATCAATCTACTCCTTCCTGTGTGTGTGTGTGTGTGTGTGTGTGTGTGTGTGTGTGTGTGTGTGTGTGTGTGTGTGTGTGTGTGTGTGTGTGTGTGTGTGTGTGTGTGTGTGTGTGTGTGTGTGTGAGAGAGAGAGAGATACAGAGTAAAGCCCAAACAGAGATAGTGTTGTAGACCTCTCCAAACAGAGATAGTGTTGTAGCCCTCTCCAAACAGAGATAGTGTTGTTGCCCTCTCTAAACAGAGATAGTGTTGTTGCCCTCTCTAAACAGAGATAGTGTTGTAGCCCTCTCCAAACAGAGATAGTGTTGTAGACCTCTCCAAACAGAGATAGTGTTGTAGCCCTCTCCAAACAGAGATAGTGTTTCTGACCTCTCTAAACAGAGATAGTGTTGTTGCCCTCTCCAAACAGAGATAGTGTTGTAGCCCTCTCTAAACAGAGATAGTGTTTGTAGCCCTCTCCAAACAGAGATAGTGTTGTAGACCTCTCCAAACAGAGATAGTGTTTGTAGACCTCTCCAAACAGAGATAGTGATGTAGCCAGAGGCCAGTCATGAGTCATCCAGGAGGAACCTGCCTGGAAACAACAGGGTCAAAGGTCAAAAACCTTTGTCCCTCCTGTCTCTCCATGTCTCTCATCTCCTTCTCTCTCTTTCATCTACTTCGCTCTCTCTCCGTGTCTCTCATCTCCTCTCTCTCTCTCATCTCCTTCGCTTTCTCTCTGTCTCTCATCTCCTTCTCTCTCTCTCATCTCCTCTCTCTCTGTATCTCTCATCTCCTCTCTCTCTCTCTCTCCGTGTCTCTCATCTCCTCTCTCTCTCTCATCTCCTTCGCTTTCTCTCTGTCTCTCATCTCCTCTCTCTCCATGTCTCTCATCTCTTTCTCTCTCTCTCATCTCCTCTCTCTCCGTGTCTCTCATCTCCTTCTCTCTCTTTCATCTCCTCTCTCTCTGTGTCTCTCATCTCCTTCTCTCTCTCACATCTCCTCTCTCTCTGTGTCTCTCATCTCCTTCTCTCTCTCTGTGTGTCTCTCATCTTCTCTCTCTCTCTCTCTCTGTCTCTCATCTCTTTCTCGCTCCCCCTCTCTTCCTTTCTGTTACTCTCTTATCCCTCCAGTCCATTGGGTGCTTGTAAAAAGCATTAGCTTGAGTTGTCATTGTGTATGTATGTGTGTGTATGTGTGCCCTCACCACCCCCCCTCTCGTTGTGTTGTTGCTGATCATCACCATCATCCCTCAGTCTGCTAGCTGATATCCCCCCCCCCCCCCCCCCCCCCGTGTGTGTGTGATCGTCTGTGTGTGTATGTTCGTGCGTGTGTGATCATGTGTCGGTCTGTGATCGTGTGTGTGATATATTCACTGTATTACTTCAAAGGGATCAATAAGCTCTTCCTTTATCGCCGTGGTGATGTGTCTCAGATTGCTTTCAGGACAATTTGCCACGGCAACAACCACCATTCATCACATCAGACACAGAGAGAACTCGGCTACTGCACTGCCTGGACTACAGCTCCCAGCATGCAATGTGCTCTGCTTTCTGCCAGACTACACGGCCTAGAATTCCCACGGATAATAGAGGTGTTCTAGGTTGTGGTGCTTGTAGTCACACAGCCAGTACACCCTGCTGCTGATCCTAGTGACAAACATATTCACATAGTGGACCAGGACATCACCAGACATTCTAAACAGAACACATCCACATAGTGGACAAGGACATCACCAGACATTCTAAACAGAACACATTCACATAGTGGACCAGGACATCACCAGACATTCTAAACAGACCACATTCACATAGTGGACCAGGACATCACCAGACATTCTAAACAGACCACATTCACATAGTGCCACATGATCATGTCTTTCCACTGTTGTGTTGCAGTAGGGTTGTTATTGCCATGAGCCAACTACTGTGCAGCTCTGGAGTGGTACAAGGTACATGGCAACCGCAGACACAGAAGCCTCACTAAACACAATCTCTATCTATGGCCCAGCAATCGATACAAAGCCTCCATGGAGCCACAATTTAATATCAGCTATTTACTGGCCTCTATCTTGTTGTACTCGAAGTCATCTCTCCTCCTCCTCTCTCTCCATATCTCCACTTCCTCTCTCTTTCCATCTCTCCTCCTCTCCCTCTCTATCTCTCCATCTCTCCTCCTTATCTCTCTCTCTCATCTCTCCTCCTCCTCTCTCTCCATCTCTCCTCCTTCTCCTCTCTCCATCTCTCCTCCTCTCTCTCCATCTCTCCTCCTCCTCTCTCCATCTCTCCTCCTCCTCTCTCCATCTCCCCTCTTCTCTCTCCATCTCTCCTCCTTATCTCTCTCTCTCTCCCTCTTCTCTTTTTCCATCTCTCCATATCTCCTCCTCCTCTCTGTCTCCATCTCTCCTCATCTCTCCTCCTCTCTCTCCATCTCTCCTCCTCCTCTCTCTCCATCTCTCCCTCCATCTCTCCTCCTCCTCCATCTCTCCTCATCTCTTCTCCTTATCTCGCTCTCTCATCTCTCCATCTCTCCTCCATCTTTCCTCCTCGCTCCTCCTCTCTCCATCTCTCCTCCTCTCTCTCCATCTCTGCGATTTATCTCTCTTATCTCTCTTCCTCTCTCTCCATCTCTCATCCTCTCCTCCTCCTCCTCTCTCCATCTCTCCTCCTCGCTCCTCCTCTATCCCTCCATCTCTCCTCCTTATCCCTCCATCTCTCCTCCTTATCTCTCTCTCATCTCTCCTCCTCTCTCTCTCCATCTCTCATCCTCCTCCTCCTCTCTCCGTGTCTCCTCCTCTATCCCTCCATCTCTCCTCCTTATCCCTCCATCTCTCCTCCTTATCTCTCTCTCATCTCTCCTCCTCTCTCTCTCCATCTCTCATCCTCCTCCTCCTCTCTCCGTGTCTCCTCCTCTATCCCTCCATCTCTCCTGCTTACCTCTCTCATCTCTCCTCCTTATCTCTCTCTCATCTCTCCTCCTCTCTCTCTCCATCTCTCATCCTCTCCTCCTCCTCATCCACTCTCTCAACATCTCTCCTCCATCTCTCCTCCACCTCTCTCTCCATCTTTCCTCCTCCTCTCTCTCCTCATCCTCCTCCTCTCTTTCTCCTCCTCCTCTCTCTCATTTATCCTCCTTCTCTCTCTCTCCTATCTCTCCTATCTCTCCTCCTTCTCCTCCTCTCTCTACATCTCTCCTCCATCTCTCCTCCTCCATATCTCCTCCTCCATATCTCCTCCATCTCTCCTCCATCTCTCCTCCATATCTCCTCCATATCTCCTCCATCTGTCCTCCATCTCTCCTCCTCCATCTTTCCTCCTCCTCTCTTTTTCCTCCTCCTCTCTCTCCATATCTCCTACTCTCTCTCTCCATCTCTCCTCCTCTCACTCCATCTCTCCTCCTCTCTTTCTGTCTCTCCATCTCTCTTCCTCCTCTCTCACCATCTCTCCTCCTTCATCTCTTCTCTTCCTCCTCTCTCTCCATCTCCTCTCTATCTCCCCATTGCGTCTCTCTCCCCATCTCTCCATCTCTCCTCCTCCCCTCTCCCCATCTCTCCTCCTCCTCTCTCCCCATCTTTACTCCTCCTCTCTCTCCCGATCTCTCCTCCTCCTCTCTCTCCCTATCTCTCCTCCTCCTCCTCTCTCTCTCCATCTCTCCTCCTCTCTCTCTCCATCTCTCCTCCTCCCCTCTCCCCATCTCTCCTCCTCCTCTCTCCCCATCTTTCCTCCTCCTCTCTCTCCCCATCTCTCCTCCTCCTCTCTCTCTCCATCTCTCCTCCTCTCTCTCTCCATCTCTCCTCCTCTCTCTCTCTCTCTCTCTCCATCTCTCCTCCTCCTCTCTCCCCATCTCTCGTCCTCCTCTCTTTCACCATCTCTCGTCCTCCTCTCTCTCATCTCTCCTCCTCCTCTCTCCATCTCTCCTCCTCTCTCCATCTCTCCTCCTCCTCTCTCCCATCTCTCCTCCTCTCTCTTTCCCTCCATCCATCTCTCCTCCTCCTCTCTCCTCATCTCTCCCCCATCTCTCTCCATCTCTCCTCTTCCCCTCTCTCTCTCTCCATCTATTCTCCTCCCCTCTTTCTCTTCATCATCTCAGACAGAATAAAGACACCTTCCCAGATAGCATCACTTCCTAGTTCATTTCCTCC
>NC_042982.1:36444347-36450587 GCF_901001165.1 Salmo trutta
GGTTTAATGGCACAGGCAGGGAGCCCAGCCAACAGCGAGTTGCAGTAATCCAGACGGGAGATGACAAGTGCCTGGATTAGGACCTGCGCCGCTTCCTGTGTGAGGCAGGGTCCTACTCTGCGAATGTTGTAGAGCATGAACCTACAGGATCGGGTCACCGCCTTGATGTTAGTGGAGAACGACAGGGTGTTGTCCAGGATCACGCCAAGGTTCTTAGCACTCTGGGAGGAGGACACAAGGGAGTTGTCAACCGTGATGGCGAGGTCATGGAACGGGCAGTCCTTCCCCGGGAGGAAGAGCAGCTCCGTCTTGCCGAGGTTCAGCTTGAGGTGGTGATCCGTCATCCACACTGATATGTCTGCCAGACATGCAGAGATGCGAT
This sequence comes from Salmo trutta, assembly GCF_901001165.1. Taxonomy (NCBI): domain Eukaryota; kingdom Metazoa; phylum Chordata; class Actinopteri; order Salmoniformes; family Salmonidae; genus Salmo; species Salmo trutta. The sequence continues at coordinate 36,444,730 of NC_042982.1, forward strand.
TCGCCACCTGGTTATCAGAAGGGGGAAAGGAGAAGATTAATTGTGTGTCGTCTGCATAGCAATGATAGGAGAGACCATGTGAGGATATGACAGAGCCAAGTGACTTGGTGTATAGCGAGAATAGGAGAGGGCCTAGAACTGAGCCCTGGGAGACACCAGTGGTGAGAGCGCGTGGTGCGGAGACAGATTCTCGCCACGCCACCTGGTAGGAGCGACCTGTCAGGTAGGACGCAATCCAAGCGTGGGCCGCGCCGGAGATGCCCAACTCGGAGAGGGTGGAGAGCAGGATCTGATGGTTCACAGTATCAAAGGCAGCAGATAGGTCTAGAAGGATGAGAGCAGAGGAGAGAGAGTTAGCTTTAGCAGTGCGGAGAGCCTCCGTGACACAGAGAAGAGCAGTCTCAGTTGAATGCCCAGTCTTGAAACCTGACTGATTAGGATCAAGAAGGTCATTCTGAGAGAGATAGCAGGAGAGCTGGCCAAGGACGGCACGTTCAAGAGTTTTGGAGAGAAAAGAAGAAGGGATACTGGTCTGTAGTTGTTGACATCGGAGGGATCGAGTGTAGGTTTTTTGAGAAGGGGTGCAACTCTCGCTCTCTTGAAGACGGAAGGGACATAGCCAGCGGTCAAGGATGAGTTGATGAGCGAGGTGAGGTAGGGGAGAAGGTCTCCGGAAATGGTCTGGAGAAGAGAGGAGGGGATAGGGTCAAGTGGGCAGGTTGTTGGGCGGCCGGCCGTCACAAGACGCGAGATTTCATCTGGAGAGAGAGGGGAGAAAGAGGTCAAAGCACAGGGTAGGGCAGTGTGAGCAGGACCAGCGGTGTCGTTTGACTTAGCAAACGAGGATCGGATATCGTCAACCTTCTTTTCAAAATGGTTGACGAAGTCATCCGCAGAGAGGGAGGAGGGGGGGAGGGGGAGGAGGATTCAGGAGGGAGGAGAAGGTAGCAAAGAGCTTCCTAGGGTTAGAGGCAGATGCTTGGAATTTAGAGTGGTAGAAAGTGGCTTTAGCAGCAGAGACAGAAGAGGAGAATGTAGAGAGGAGGGAGTGAAAGGATGCCAGGTCCGCAGGGAGGCGAGTTTTCCTCCATTTCCGCTCGGCTGCCCGGAGCCCTGTTCTGTGAGCTCGCAGTGAGTCGTCGAGCCACGGAGCAGGAGGGGAGGACCTGGATGATAGGGGACAGAGAAAATCAAAGGATGCAGAAAGGGAGGAGAGGAGGGTTGAGGAGCTGGAATCAGGAGATTGGTTGGAGAAGGTTTAAGCAGAGGGAAGAGATGATAGGATGGAAGAGGAGAGAGTAGCGGGAGAGAGAGAGCGAAGGTTGGGACGGCGCAATACCATCCGAGTAGGGGCAGAGTGAGAAGTCTTGTGTCTGTTGAACTGTTGTGTCCTCACCTTTGGTCTAATCATTCTCCCATTATCTCCAAACTGGTCCCTTTCAATTTCCTCGTTATGCATATGCTTTTCATATTTCCACTGAAATAAACATTTCAATTTAGCCCTATCCATATAGGCCAATTCTCAAGAGTGTAAAGGGCTAACCTTTCAGCCCTCTCTGAAGAGCCAGGTATCAGTTTAACCAATGAAGACAATCCCTTTAACATGCTGACACTACCTCATCCCTTTAAGACAATACCACTACGGCTCAGTGTGAAACAGAGCCATAGCCCCCTCCCCTAAGCACTTGAAGTAGAGTAATAACTTAAGTATTGCATATGGTGATCGCTATCCTAGCCCTTTTCTTGGCTAGGTGGAAGTTCCCCAATGTAGAGATACATCTATCAACAATATTGAGACTGATAAGATGTGCCTAGGGCATAGGGGCTAGGGGAGGTGCCTAGGGCATAGGGGCTAGGGGAAGTGCCTAGGGTATAGGGGCTAGGGGAAGTGCCTAGGGTATAGGGGCTAGGGGAAGTGCCTAGGGCGTAGGGGCTAGGGGAAGTGCCTAGGGTATAGGGGCTAGGGGAAGTGCCTAGGGCGTAGGGGCTAGGGGAAGTGCCTAGGGCGTAGGGGCTAGTGGAAGTGCCTAGGGCGTAGGGGCTAGGGGAAGTGCCTAGGGCGTAGGGGCTAGGGGAAGTGCCTAGGGTATAGGGGCTAGGGGAAGTGCCTAGGGCGTAGGGGCTAGTGGAAGTGCCTAGGGCGTAGGGGCTAGGGGAAGTGCCTAGGGCGTAGGGGCTAGGGGAAGTGCCTAGGGCGTAGGGGCTAGGAGAGGTGCCTAGGGCATAGGGGCTAGGGGAAGTGCCTAGGGCATAGGGGCTAGGGGAAGTGCCTAGGGCGTAGGGGCTAGGGGAAGTGCCTAGGGCATAGGGGCTAGGCGAAGTGCCTAGGGCATAGGGGCTAGGGGAGGTGCCTAGGGCGTAGGGGCTAGGGGATGTGCTTAGGGCGTAGGGGCTAGGGGAAGTGCCTAGGCCATAGGGGCTAGGGGAAGTGCCTAGGGCGTAGGGGCTAGGGGAAGTGCCTAGGGCGTAGGGGCTAGGGGAAGTGCCTAGGGCATAGGGGCTAGGGGAAGTGCCTAGGGACTAAGGAGTTTGATTTGGGATTGTGCATACCACTGCCTCATCCTTAAACACACCAACACTAGATCTGCTGAACCCATTTTAACCTCCACTAGCCTGGAACAGCCTTTACAGCCCTCAGAGATAATAGCACCGGTCACTCCCCTGTCACTACCCTGTCACTCCCCTGTTACTCCCCTGTCACTCACCGGTCACTCACCGGTCACTCCCCGGTCACTCCCCTGTCACTCCCCTGTCACTCCCCGGTCACTCCCCGGTCACTCCTCGGTCACTCCCCTTTCACTCCCCTGTCACTTCCTGGTCACTCCCCGGTCACTCCACGGTCACTCCCCTGTCACTCCCCTGTCACTCCCCGGTCACTCCCCTGTTACTCCCCGGTCACTCCCCTGTCACTTCCCACTGGGGTGTCTACGTCTGTGTGTGCTTGTGTTATACCCCAGTGGGGTGTGTGTGTGTGTGTGTGTGTGTGTGTGTGTGTGTGTGTGTGTGTGTGTGTGTGTGTGTGTGTGTGTGTGTGTGTGTGGTGGGGTGTGTGTGTATGTGTGTGTGTGTATGTGTATGTGTGTGGTGTCTGGTGGGGTGTGCATGTGTGTGGTGTATGTGCGTGGTGTGGGGTGGGGTGTGTGTGTGTGTGTGTGTGTGTGGTGGGGTGTGTATGTGTGTGTGTGTATGTGTATGTGTGTGGTGTGTGGTGGGGTGTGTGTGTATGTGTGTGGTGGGGTGTGTATGTGTGTGTGTGTGTGTGTGTATGTGTATGTGTGTAGTGTGTGGTGGGGTGTGTGTGTGTATGTGTGTGGGGTGTGTATGTGTGTGGTGTGTGGTGGGGTGTGTATGTGTGTGGTGTGTGTGTGTATGTGTGTGGTGGGGTGTGTATGTGTGTGTGTGTATGTGTGTGGTGGGGTGTGTGTGTGTGTGTGTATGTGTGTGGTGTGTGTGTCTCCCGGTGGGGAGGTGCAGATGTTTCCTGGGTGGAAGTGCTGACTCGTGCCGAGGAGGCTGGTTGTAGCTTCCCACTCCTGTAGTAGTGTGTGTAACTCTCCCTCCTTGGCGTAGGCGCTGGCTGTGTGTCCTAAGGCATTAGTCTGCAGGGGTTTGGCACCTGCACAGAGAGAGAGAGAGAGAGAGGTTAGGGGTCAAAGGTTAGGGGTCAGACTGCAGCATTTGGACTGCCCCACAGGGGAGAAAGAGGGGTCATATGCCACAGCAGCAGGAGGGTACAGTATATCAGTCACAGATCAACAACACAGATCAACAACACAGATCAACAACACAGATCAACAACACAGATCAACAACACAGATCAACAACACAGATCAACAACACAGATCAACACACAGATCAACACACAGATCAACACACAGATCAACAACACAGATCAACACACAGATCAACAACACAGATCAACAACACAGATCAACAACACAGATCAACTGGCCCTTCAAGGAGAAAGAGACACTAAAGGGCTGAGCTAACCTCAGGAGAGATGGCACGTGTTACAGTATGTATGTGTGTCAGTGATTGAGAGTGTATGTCAGTGAATGAGAGTGTGTGTCAGTGAATGAGATTGTGTGTCAGTGATTGAGAGTGTGTGTCAGTGAATGAGAGTGTGTGTCAGTGATTGAGAGTGTGTGTCAGTGAATGAGAGTGTGTGTCAGTGATTGAGATTGTGTGTCAGTGATTGAGATTGTGTGTCAGTGATTGAGAGTGTGTGTCAGTGAATGAGATTGTGTGTCAGTGATTGAGATTGTGTGTCAGTGATTGAGAGTGTGTGTCAGTGAATGAGATTGTGTGTCAGTGATTGAGAGTGTGTGTCAGTGAATGAGAGTGTGTGTCAGTGATTGAGATTGTGTGTCAGTGATTGAGATTGTGTGTCAGTGATTGAGAGTGTGTGTCAGTGAATGAGATTGTGTGTCAGTGATTGAGAGTGTGTGTCAGTGAATGAGAGTGTGTGTCAGTGATTGAGATTGTGTGTCAGTGATTGAGATTGTGTGTCAGTGATTGAGAGTGTGTGTCAGTGAATGAGAGTGTGTGTCAGTGATTGAGATTGTGTGTCAGTGATTGAGAGTGTGTGTGTCAGTGATTGAGAGTGTGTGTGTCAGTGAATGAGAGTGTGTGTCAGTGATTGAGAGTGTGTGTGTTTCAGTGATTGAGAGTGTGTGCCAGTGATTGAGAGTGTGTGTCAGTGATTGAGAGTGTGTGTGTCAGTGATTGAGAGTGTATGTCAGTGAATGAGAGTGTATGTCAGTGAATGAGAGTGTGTGTCAGTGAATGAGATTGTGTGTCAGTGATTGAGAGTGTGTGTCAGTGAATGAGAGTGTGTGTCAGTGATTGAGATTGTGTGTCAGTGATTGAGATTGTGTGTCAGTGATTGAGAGTGTGTGTCAGTGAATGAGAGTGTGTGTCAGTGATTGAGATTGTGTGTCAGTGATTGAGAGTGTGTGTCAGTGATTGAGAGTGTGTGTCAGTGATTGAGAGTGTGTGTCAGTGATTGAGAGTGTGTGTCAGTGATTTAGAGTGTGTGTGTCAGTGATTTAGAGTGTGTGTCAGTGATTGAGAGTGTGTGTCAGTGATTGAGAGTGTGTGTGTCAGTGATTGAGAGTGTGTGCCAGTGATTGAGAGTGTGTGTGTCAGTGATTGAGAGTGTGTGTCAGTGATTGAGAGTGTGTGTGTCAGTGATTGAGAGTGTGTGTCAGTGATTGAGTGTGTGTCAGTGATTGAGAGTGTGTGTCAGTGATTGAGAGTGTGTGCCAGTGATTGAGAGTGTGTGTGTCAGTGATTGAGAGTGTGTGTGTCAGTGGTTGAGAGTGTGTGTGTCAGTGAATGAGAGTGTGTGTCAGTGATTGAGAGTGTGTGTGTTTCAGTGATTGAGAGTGTGTGTGTTTCAGTGATTGAGAGTGTGTGCCAGTGATTGAGAGTGTGTGTCAGTGATTGAGAGTGTGTGTCAGTGATTGAGAGTGTGTGTCAGTGATTGAGAGTGTGTGTCAGTGATTGAGAGTGTGTGCGTGTCAGTGATTGAGAGTGTGTGTGTCAGTGATTGAGAGTGTGTGCGTGTGTGAGAGTGTTTGTGTGTTTACCTGTTATGTGTGTGTGTATGTTTACCTGTTGTGTGTGTGTGTGTGTGTGTGTGTGTGTGTGTGTGTGTGTGTGTAGATAATCGATGCCGTACATGGTTGTAGTGTCGGTGTGAGCGAAGACCAGCGAGATTAATCGCCATGGTGATTATAGATAAAAACCTAAACGTTGTCCTGCTCTCAAACCAATCGATCGCAATGATAAAAAACATAACGGACAAAAGCAATATAACAGCTGATACACACCCTCACAGCTCCCCTCACCTACCT
>NC_042982.1:36450687-36516737 GCF_901001165.1 Salmo trutta
TAAGTTAGTTTATATGCCTTAACACCGTGATATATAGGCCTAAAGGCAGAGACATTAAAAAGACACAGTGGCAGAATAAATTCAACCACACCTTCGTTTTATCACAAAACTGGATAGCAACCTCTGTCCAGTGAAATCCACAAAGCATATTGCATGTACAGTAACAGACAGTTAGTGACCTACAGCATGGTCAAGCAAGTTAATGTTCCCGACATTTTCAGACCACTAAACAACTATTGATTTAGAAGCACAGAGAGTAACAGCAAGTCTCAAAGAAAACAGGAGCTGCCTCCACTATTCCAGCACCATTTACACTTCCACATTTCAACATCATCAACATAACCTCTGCCTAGTCTAATACAGTGACAACTAAAGATACCAAAAACTATTTAGTTCCATCAACGTAAGCTAAATATGATGTGGCTGTCCATGGTTCTGATTTCTGTGTGTAGAAAAACATGTTGAAACCGTCACTTTTATTTTCTGTTGGCTACCTGGCTAAAACCTCAGGCCAGCGGCACAACAATGTATGAATGAATGGTTGGATCAGAATCGCCGTTATAATCATTGGCCAGCAAGGAGAATTAAGTAAAACACAAGTCCAAATCCCTATCTCCATCCATGGCTAATTTAGGAAAGGGACAATTTTTGCTAGCTGGCTAGCTAGCCAGCAGAGGACAACAACACAACGAGTTGCAACAATTCAAGTTTTTCTGTCAATGACATAGGCTCTCAATGGGATTTGATAGGAGCGACGCCAAATCCAAGCTTGCTTCCCTTGACACTTTTTTTTGGTGCATCAGGACAAATCACAGTTGAGCTCACTCTGTTTAGCTCAACTATTCCCAAACTTGGGTATGCGCAATGCCATCAGGGGTACACCAAATAAAAATGGGATTCACATTAAAAATATATATATAATAATAATTCTTCACATTTTCAAACAGTCCATTTATATTTTCCAACGGGGCTATACATTACAGTGAGGGTTTTATCTCGCCTGAGTAGCCTCATTTCACTGCCAAAAATATAATTAAATCACGACTTCCACCGAAGGTGGCTCCTCACCCTGTTCGGGCGGTGCTCAGCGGTCGTCGTCGCCGGCCTACTAGCTGCCACCGATCCATTTTTCCTTTTCGTTTGTGTCTGTCTGTTTTTTCACCTGTGTTCATTTAGTTGATTTCCGTGGGTTTATTTACACCCCGCTGCATGCTAGTCTTTGTTTGTTTGTGTTTCACATTAGGGGTGCGTGTCAGCACCAGGGGGTTTTTGTTTTATTCGGAAGTGTTACCGTTTTTCGAGACTTTGTTTAGGAGTCGAGGTTTCTCCTCCGTGTGTAGTTAGTTTCCCTGTGTGTGGCGACTTCGTTTTGTGCGTGTTTTTCCCTCATGTTGTATTTGAGTTTGGGACTACCATATTAAACGTTTTGTGCCACTGGAACTTCCTTGCTCTCCTGCTCCTCATTCCTGCACCCCCCCTCCTACTAGGAGGCATTGTAACAAAACCATCTAGTGTTCAGCGAAATAACAGCACAATGTCAAATACAGGTAACCTAGTCAAATAATTAACATCCAATCACATTAACCGTTACTCTCTCGTGGGAATTCCACTAACGGTCCGTATGTAGCCAAACGTAGCTGCTGCTCATGTTGGTATCTGTACTGATGGTGCAAAAGCCATGACAGGGAGACATAGTGGAGTGGTAACGCGTGTGCAAGCAGTTGCTCCCGACGCCACTTGGGTACACTGCAGCATCCACCAAGAGGCTCTTGCTGCCAAGGGAATGCCTGACAGCATGAAAGATGTTTTAGACACTACAGTAAAAATGGTTAACTTTGTTTAAACAAGGCCCCTGAACTGTCGTGTATTTTCTGCACTATGCAATGATATGGGCAGCAACCATGTAACGCTTTTACAACATACAGAAGTGCGCTGGTTATCAAGGGGCAAAGTATTGACACGTTTTTTTGAATTGAGAGACGAGCTTAAATTTTCTTTACTGACCATAATTTTCACTTGTCTGACCGCTTGCATGATGACGAGTTTCTCACACGACTGGCATATCTAGGTTATGTTTTTTCTCACATGAATGATCTGAATCTAGGATTACAGGGACTCTCAGCAACTATATTCAATGTGCGGGACAAAATTGAGGCTGTGATTAAGAAGTTAGAGCTCTTCTCTGTCTGCATTAACAAGGACAACAAACAGGTCTTTCCATCATTGTATGATTGTTTGTGTGCAAATGAACTCAAGCTTACAGACAATGTCAAATGTGATATAGTGAAGCACCTGAGTGAGTTAGGTGCGCAATTACACAGGTACTTTCCCAAAACGGATGACACAAACAGCTGGACTTGTTATCCCTTTCATGCCCTGCCTCCAGTCCACTTACCAATATCTGAACAAGAGCCTCATCGAAATTGCAACAAGCAGTTCTGTGAAAATGTAATTTATTCAGAAGCCACTACCAGATATCTGGATAGGGCTGTGCTCAGAGTATCCTGCCTTGGCAAATCGGCTGTTAAGACACTGATGCCCTTTGCAACCACGTACCTATGTGAGAGTTGATTCTCGGCCCTCACTAGCATGAAAACTAAATACAGGCACAGACTGTGTGTGGAAAATGAGACTCTCTCCAATACAATCCAACATTGCAGAGTTATGTGCATCCTTTCAAGCACACCCTTCTCATTAACCTGTGGTGAGTTATTCACAATTTTCGCTGAACATATAAAGTTTTATATGTAAGATGGTTAAATAAAGAGCAAAATTATTGATTACTAGTATATTATTATTTGTGCCCTGGTCCTATAAGAGCTCTTTGTCACTTCCCACAAGCTGGGCTGTGACTAAAACTCACACTCATTCTTATGTTTAATAAATGTATCGCGTAGTGTGTGTGTGTGTGTGTGTGTGTGTGTGTGTGGCAGGCTTACAATGATGTCATAAAACAACATTTGAGAGTGCTCTGACCCTGGTGTTTGGGAACCACTGGTTTAGCTCAATGCTGATTGGCACATTTTTTTATACTTCTTTTTATCAAAGGAGGCCAAATGCTCGCTGGCTTCCCTTGCCTTAAATGCTGTGGGCGGCAAAAATGTCATACTCGTTTGGACCAGACAGCATCAGATAGATGACCTACATGAAGAGAGACAGAGGGGGCGCTGTTTCGCTCACTCAGATGCTTTCTCCTGTGAGATACATTCAGCCTCTTGCGAATTGAAGGACAATTATAAAACACAGAGAGATGAAAGATACATTATTTTAGGCTTTTTGTGGTAAAAGTTTTTGTGAAGCCTGGCTTCCCTTTGCATCCATGAACACACACCACTGGATAGTATGCAGGTAATATGCAGACCCACAGTGGTCAGTCACTATCTAGTGGCTGTGTGTGTGAATTCTACATCTGTACTTCTGTGTATAGAGACAGTGGTCTCCATGCTAAAGTCTGAAAAATTCTGTAGTGTGTGTGTGTGTTTTCTCTGTCTTCCCTGCAGCAGTGAGAGCTCACTGAGGGTTTAGAGGACAGAAATAAACAGACAAGTGTCGCCAACACACTGAATTATAGCACTCATAACACACACCCATACAGTGTACCCCTCACGCACACACACACACACACACACACACACACACACACACACACACACACTACAAAGAGTACAGTGTACCACGCACGCACGCACGCACACACACACACACACACACAACAAAGAGTACAGCGTATCACAGTGCTAGTGTGCACAAGACAAGAACACATACATCAACATGGAACACAATGCATCCATCAACACAAACATCCACACTTCATAAGTCAACACACCAGGCTACATAACTCCGGCATTAAACGAAGACAGTGAGTTGGGGGGGACAGAAAGCATGGAGGGGAAGGGAGGGTTAAAGTGTGATATAAATGGCATAGAGAAAAGGGTGTAGGGGTGAAGGGGTGAAGGGGTACTATTTTTGATGCAGAGTGTGTTACCCATGTGTTAGCTGATTGTGTAGGTCCCTTACTTGTGTATGTGTGTGTGTGTGTGTGTGTGTGTGTGTGTGTGTGTGTGTGTGTGTGTGTGTGTGTGTGTGTGTGTTCAGAGACTGGGGGGGGGGGGGGTTCAGTGAACTGGTGTCTGTAACTGCTGAGGAGGACCCTTCGTCTCACAGAGACATGGCCCATTGGCCAACCATCCCCAAATTAGATTCACCCCGCCTTAACCCTCCACCCCCTGAGCCTCTACCCCTCTCTGTGTATACAGGGATACAGAGGGGCTAATTGAATTTACGGGGTGCAGGCCAGGGGTGCAGGCCAGGGGTGCAGGCCAGGGGGAGGGAGGGTTGAGGGGGCATTAGTAACCGTCTGGTGTGACAATATGTCTGTATGGGACAGGGTTAACACAGGAAGAGCATGACACGGACAGGGACACACACACTGCTGTCTCTCTGACCTGTGCTGGCAGTTCACAGCTGCCACCATGAGAGAGGTCCAGCCCAGACCATCCTGGTGGTTAGACTCCACCCCCTCGCCCAGCAACCTGACAGGAAATAGGAACAAGAAGAGGTTAAGACAGCTGTTCTGTTGCTAGGGTTACTATGGGTTTAACTACAGCCCTCATCGGTGCTAACAACAGACCCCGACAGGACCAACGTAAGATGTGTGTGTGTGTGAGTGTGTGTGTTTGTGTTCGTGCGTGCATGAGTGTGTGTGTGTGTGTGTGTGTGTGTGTGTGTGTGTGTGTGTGTGTGTGTGTGTGTGTGTGCAGGTTGAGTTCTGTGCCTGGGGGGACGACATCGGGCTGTGTTATCTGAGAGGGAGTGGTGTGTTAGTGTGTGTGTGTGTGTGTGTGTGTGTGTGTGCAGGTTGAGTTCTGTGCCTGGGACGACGACATCGGGCTGTGTTATCTGAGAGGGAGTGGTGTGTTAGTGTGTGTGTGTGTGTGTGTGCAGGTTGAGTTCTGTGCCTGGGGGGACGACATCGGGCTGTGTTATCTGAGAGGGAGTGGTGTGTTAGTGTGTGTGTGTGTGTGTGTGTGTGTTAGTGTGTGTGTCGGAGGTAACCCGTCTGTGTTCCGCTGGGGGACGGTGTCTGTGTTGACTGTAAACACACTGTGCCTCACTCTAACCTGCCCCCCCACACACACACACTTCCCTCTATACCCCTGATCTCTAACTAAAACACTTAACACATCTGTGCAGTCTCATCTAGCCTACACCATCTGCCGCACCCCTGTAGAACAGAATGTCAGGTAATCAAAAGTCATTCACATATAGAGGCTGGTATCCACGCACTCACTCACACACACACACACACACACACACACACACACACACACACACACACACACACGATTAAACCTACACACACTTACGTGCGTAATGTGAGATAAGGGGACAGACGACATACTTCTGCTACAATAACACGGCAGGTGCCCTTTTCCCATTTCTAACCCAAAAATTATATTTACACCATCATTTCATGGACTTTCACATACTTTATTTCTAGGACAGATGGAGATGCCCTCCTCCTCTACACCCCGTGGCCCTCCTGCACATGGTTCTGGGTGACTGGGTTTGGGGGCGCTGGGAAACCAGAAGTGGGTGGGGTTTTTTGTTTCTGCTTATCCTGAGCCAGTGTAGATGACACATCAATTGTAGACAGAGAGAGAAAGAGACAGACAGACAGAGACAGAAAGAGAGAGAGAGAGAGCGAAAAAGAGATAAAAGGAATGAAATGGACAGAGAAAGATTGAAAGGGTGTGTGCACGAAAGAGGGTTATGTCTGTGAGTATTATTTTGTATCTATTTGCTTCCTGTAGCACTAATTCCAAAACATTTTGGGACACTGTAAAGTCCATGGAGAATAACGGCACCTCCTCCCAGCTGCTCACTGCACTGAGGATAGGAAACACTGTCACCACCGATAAATCTACAATAATCGACAATTTCAAGAAGCATTTTTCCACGGCTGGCCATGCTTTCCACCTGGCTACCCCTACCCCGGCCAACATCTCAGCACCCCCTGCAGCAACTTGCCGAAACCCTCCCCCGCTTCTCCTTCACCCAAACCCAGACAGCTGATGTTCTGAAAGAACTGCAAAATCTGGATCCCTACAAATCAGCTGGGCTAGACAATCTGGACCATCTCTTTCTAAAATGATCAGCCGAAATTGTTGCAACCCCTATTACCAGCCTGTTCAACCTTTTTTTCGTATTGTCTGAGATCCCCAAAGATTGGAAAGCGGCCGCGGTCATCCCCCTCTTCAAAAGGGGTGACACTCTAAACCCAAACTGTTATAGATCTATATCCATCCTGCCCAACCTTTCTAAAATCTTTGAATGCCGATATAATAAACAGATTACCAATGAACCATGAAAAACAGCCCCAGACCATTATTCCTCCTCCACCAAACATTACAGTTCGCACATATGCATTCGGGCAGGTAGCGTTCTCCTGGCATCCACCAAACCCAGATTCTTCTGTTGGACTGCCAGATGGTGAAACGTGATTCATCACTCCAGAGAACACGTTTCCACTGCTTCAGAGTCCAATGGCGGTGAGCTTTACACCACTTCAGCCAACGCTTGGCATTGAGCATGGTGATCTTAGGTTTGTGTGCGGCTGCTCGGCCAAGGAAACCCATTTCACGAAGCTCCCGGCGAACAGTTATTGTGCTGACGTTTCTTCCTGAGGCAGTTTGGAACTCGGTAGTGTGTGTTGCAACAGAGGACAGAGGATTTTTACGTGCTTCAGCACTCCACGGTCCTGTTCTGTGAGCATGTGTTGCCTACCACTTCAAGGCTGAGCCGTTGTTGCTACTAGACATTTCCACTTCACAATAACAGCACTTACAGTTGACCGGGGCAGCTCTAGCTGACTTGTTGGAAAGGTGACATCCTATGACGGTCACTGAGCTCTTCAGTAAGGCCATTCTACTGCCAATGTTTGTCTATGGAGAATGCATGGCTGTGGCTGAAATATACAAATCCACTCACTTGAAGGGGTATCCACATACTTTTGTATATATAGTTTAAAAACAGTAAATTCAGAAAGTATACAGACCCATTACCTTTTTCCACATTTTCTTACGTTACAGCCTTATTCTAAAATGTATTAAATCAAACATTTTCCTTATCAATCTACACACAATACCCATAATGACAAAGTGAAAAGAGGTTTTTTGACTTTTTTGCAGAGTTATTCAAAATAAAACATAAGTATTCAGATCTTTTGCTGTGAGACTAGAAATTGAGCTCAGGTGCATCCTGTTTCCATTTATCATTCTTGAGATGTTTCTACAACTTGATTACAGTTCACCTGTGGTAAATTCAATTGATTGGACTTGATTTGGAAAGGCACACACCTGTCTATATAAGGTCCCACAGATGACAGTGCATATCAGAGCAAAAACCAAGCCATAAAGTGGAAGGAATTGTCCGTAGAGCTCCGAGACAGGATTGTGTCGAGGCACAGATGTGGGGAAGGGTACCAAAAAATGTCTATAGCATTGAAGATTCCCAAGAACACAATGGTCTCCATCATTCTTAAATGGAAGAAGTTTGGAACCACCAAGACTTTTCCTAGAGCTGGCCGCCCGGCTAAACTGAGTAATCGGGGGAGAAGGACCTTGGTCAGGGAGGTGAACAAGAACCCGATGGTCCCGCTGACAGAGCTCCGGAGTTCCTCTACTTTATGGTAGAGTGGCCAAATGGAAGCCACTCCTCAGTAAAAGGCACATGACACCTCGCTTGGAGTTTGCCAAAAGGCACTTAAAGGACTCTCAGACCATGAGAAACAAGATTCTCTGGTCTGATGAAACCAAGATTGAACTCTTTGGCCTGAGTGCCAAGCGTCACATCTGAAGGAAACCTGGCACCACCCCTACAGTGAAGCATGGTGGTGGCAGCATCATGCTGTGGGGATGTTTTTCAGCGGCAGGGACTAGGAGACCAGTCAGGATTGAGGGAAAGCTGAACGGAGCAAAGTAGAGAGAGACCATTGATGAAAACCTGCTCCAGAGCGCTCAGGACCACAGACTGGGGTGAAGGTTCACCTTCCAAAGGACAACAACCCTAAGCACACAGCCAAGGTAACACAGGAGTGGCTTCGGGCAAAGTCTCTGAATGTCATTGAGTAGCCCAGCCAGAGCTTGGACTTGAACCCGATCGAACATCTCTGAAGAGACCTGAAAAGAGGAGAGACCCATCCAACCTGAAAATAGCTTTGCAGCAACACTCCCCTTCCAACCTAACAGAGCTTGAGAGGATCTGTAGAGAAGAATGTGAGGAACTCCCCAAATACAGGTGTGCCAAGCTTGTAGCATTATACCCAAGAAGACTCGAAGCTGTAATCATTGCCAAAGGTGCTTCAACAAAGTACTAAGTAAAGGGTCTGAATACTTATGTAAATCTGATCAGTTGTTTTATAAACTGTTTTTGCTTTGTCATTATGGGGTATTGATGAGGGAAAAAACAATTTAATCCATTTTAGAATAAGGAATAAGGTAAAACAAAATGTGGAAAAAGTCAAGAGGTATGAATACTTTCTGAATGCACTGTACATACTGAATAAAATGTTTTAATTTTTCATGATCTGAAAAAATTTCCCAGAAATGTTGCATACACACAAAAAGCTTATTTCTCTCAAATTCTGTTCAGAAATTTGTTTACATCCATGTTAGTGAGCATTTCTCAATTGCCAAGATAATCCATCCACCTGACAGGTATGGCATATCAAGAAGCTGATTAAACAGCATAATCATTACACAGGTGCACCTTGTGCTGGGGACAATAAAAGGCCACTTTAAGATGTGCAGTTGTCACACAACACAATGCCACAGATGTCTCAAGTTTTGAGAGAGCGTGCAATTGGCATGCTGACTGCAGGGATGTCCACTAGAGCTGTTGTCAGAGAATGTAATGTACCATAAGCCCCCTCCAACGTCGTTTTAGAGAATTTGGCAGTCTGTCCAACCGGTCTCACATCCGCAGACCACGTGTAACCATGCCAGCCCAGGACCTCCACATCCGGGTTCTTCACCTGCAGGATCATCTGAGACCAGCCACCAGCTGATGAAACTGAGGAGTATTTCTATCTGTAATAAAGGCCTTTTTGTTGGGAAATACGAATTCTGATTGGCTGTCCTGGCTCCCCGTGGGTGCGCCTGGCTCCCCAGTGGGTGGGCCTATGCCCTCCCAGGCCCACCCATGGCTGCACCCCTGTCCAGTCATGTGAAATCCATAGATTAGGGCCTAATGAATTTATTTAAATTGACTGATTTCGATATCTGAACTCTAACTCAGGAAAAATCTTTGAAATTGTTGTATGTTGCGTTTACATTTTTGTTCAGTATAATATCGAAATATTTTTGTATTTAATTTAATGTCCTTGTCTATAACTGTTATGTACTTTTTCATGTATTTGTACATTTATGTGGGCCCCAGAAAGAGTAGCTGCTGCATGTGAAGTAGCTAATGGGGAACCTAATAAACTAAACAGACATGGACCTCTATCTCCCTCTAGTGGAGACAACTGTCAATACAAAGAATGATGTGCTGTGGCTGGACCCTTCCACAACTACTGTAAATGATGAGACTCCAGATAATGATTTGGATCGCACAGACTTTTTGTCTTTTTCATTTCCTCCAGCAGTATAGTAGAGTAGAGCAGTACATAAACAATTACAAGGCGTGATTGAATCTATTCCAGGAGACTAGCAGTGATTACAATAATCACAAATCATCATCACTTCTGAGAATTTCAGAGACAGATCATAACTCGATGTAATGTTTGGTGCCTGTATTTCTACTGGGTAATTACTGTAGCCTATCAGAGAGAACACAACAGCATGACAATTCAGAGGCTCTGGACATCTCTGTCACGTAGAAGTCCTTTGTCTAAATGTAAACGTATTTCCCCTGTGTGTAGACAGTCAGTATGTGTATTTGTATTTATTATGGATCCCCATTAGCTGCTGCCAAGGCATAACAACGTAACAAACTCACAACACACTGTGTGCCCTCAGGCCCATACTCCACTACCACATATCTACAACACAAAATCCATGCGTACATGTGTGTATAGTGCGTATGTTATCATGTGTTTGTATGCATGTGTCTGTGCCTGTTTGTGTTGCTTCACAGACCCTGCTGTTCCATAAAGTGTATTGTTGCAGGACCTGCCTTGTTCAAGAACCAGGAGATCAAGTGGGAGGTGTTGCGTCAAAAGACAGGTATTCATATTCAAGGCATTTTCAACTGATTTCAAAGATAAAACACCAGCAGGGGGCAAAAGAGTGTATGCATTGTAGAACCCATCATTAGCTAGTGTATGCATTGTAGAACCCATCGTTAGCTAGTGTATGCATTGTGGAACCCATCATTAGCTAGTGTATGCATTGTGGAACCCATCATTAGCTAGTGTATGCATTGTGGAACCCATCATTAGCTAGTGTATGCATTGTGGAACCCATCATTAGCTTGTGTATGCATTGTGGAACCCATCATTAGCTAGTGTATGCATTGTGGAACCCATCATTAGCTAGTGTATGCATTGTGGAACCCATCGTTAGCTAGTGTATGCATTGTGGAACATATACTGATGCACCTTTGTGATAGCAGGTGGTGAAATGTTTGGTGAAAAAGCATTTCACTGGAAGTCTTTCATGGAAGAGGAGACTCTCATTCAGCTCATTTAGGATTCTGGAGACTCAACCGGTAGACACATGGACATTGTTGTGTAAAAGTGGTGCCAGTTAGGTGTTTATTTGTGTTGAGAATTGAGACCAATTGTCTAATTTAGATAATGACTATATAGAGATTATATATTTAATTTGAAATGACCTTACTTGAAGTAATGTATATTTCTTTTTGTGTTTTGCCTTTAAAGGTTATCAATCTAACTGACTAACTGACTAAATAAAAGTCCGAAGAAAATTGAGTTGTCCCTTGCGTCCTTCAGTCCTTAAAGAGGCCTTTTTCAAGTTTGGGCAAAGAGCTGCAGTGTGAACTATACACAACTTGACATGTATTTTTATCTGTTTAAAATCTGATCTTGCATCAGTTACCTGATGTGGAATAGAGTTCCATGTAGTTATGGCTCTATTTAGTACTGTGAGCCTCCCATAGTCTGTTCTGGACTTGGGGACTGTGAAGAGACCTCTGGTGGCATGTCTTGTTGGGTATGTATCGGTGTCCGAGCTGTGCGCCAGTAGTTCAGACAGCTCAGTGCATTCAACATGTCAATACCTCTCACAGACACAAGTAGTGATGAAGTTAATCTCTCCCCTACTTTGAGCCAGGAGAGATTGACATGCATATCTTTGCTCTCTGTGTACATTGAAGGGCCAGCCTTGCTGCCCTGTCCTGAGTCAATTGCAATTTTCCTAAGTCCCTCTTTGTGTATCCTGACCATAAAACTGAACAGTAGCCCAGGTAAGACAAAACTAGGACCTGTTGGACCTGCCTTGTTGATGGTGTTGTTAAGAAGGTAGAAACTAGGGCCTGTAGGACCTGCCTTGTTGATAGTGCTGTTAAGAAGGTAGAAACTAGGGCTTGTAGGACCTGCCTTGTTGATAGTGCTGTTAAGAAGGTAGAAACTAGGGCCTGTAGGACCTGCCTTGTTGATAGTGCTGTTAAGAAGGTAGAGCAGTGCTTTATTATGGACATACGTCTACCCATCTTAGCTACTGTTGTATCAATATGTATTGACCATGACAGTTTATATTCCAGGGTTACTCCAAGCAGTTTAGTCATCTCAACTTGCTCAATTTCCACATTATTTATTACAAGATTTAGTTGAGGTTTAGGGTTTAGTGAATGACTTGTCCAAAATATAATGCAGTTAGTTTTTCAAATACTTAGGTCTAACTTATTCCTTGCCACCCATTCTGAAACTAACTGCAGCTCTTTGTTAGTGTTGCAGTCATTTAACTCGCTGTAGTAGCAGACGTGTATAGTGATAAGTCATCCGCATACATTTGAAGTAGGAAGTTTACATACACTTAGGTTGGAGTCATTAAAACCCGTTTTTCAACCACTCCTCACATGTCTTGTTAACAAACTATAGTTTTGGCAAGTCAGTTAGGACATCTACAGTTGAAGTCGGAAGTTTACATCACCTTAGCCAAAAACATTTAAACTAAGTTTTTCACAATTCCTGACATTTAATTTAATCCAGCACAGTTTATGAAGGTTTACTCAGGATTTATTCATAGTCTTAAAATGTTCCACATACAAGTTCATCTAAATCAACTTCCACATGAATTTTTTTGAATGTTTATTCTACTTTATAGCAAACAAAACAACTTTCTCCTTGGCTATGATTCGCCACCAGATGGCGTCCAGATTCTGTGGCATTGCGGAGGTCTAACATAACAAACAGGAGTTGTGTTGCTGCAGTCAGCAGTCACTACACGCCACTCACTAGGCCTAATACATGCACCGTCCAATAGCCTACAGAGGCTGGTTCTGGTCACCAGTTCGACACAATGTGGGAGCTTAGGAAATGTACCATGTACATTCAATAGGAAAACAACATGTTTGCTATTCTGTACTGTAGGCAAGGTGGAAAAGTAGAGACATTGATAACCTAGAGTCAACATTTTGATCACATTTGATCATGTATCACATTCAAATGTAACTTTCCAGGCCGGCCTTTCATATTGGCTACATATCACAAGACCCTTCACAGTTGATCACATTGTAAAATATATTTTCTTTGCTTTTGGTATTTTGCAGAATAGCTGCTCTATAAACCTACTTGACCACATGACCTCACCTTACAGTAAAAAAAATTAAGTATTGCTGTGAAACCAAAATTCCAAAGAAGTTGCTGTTTGTAGTAACAACATACAATTTTAATGTCAGGGCGGCCCTATAGCCTAATCCTTAAAGGAGAAATCATATGCAGAATGTAACGTTAATTTGCTGGTCCCTTGAGAAAGTATTGATGAAGACTATGGGGCTGTTCTGGCCAATGTTTGAAAAATGAAGAATAATTTTAACATATATAGTTTGCTCTGTGTGCTTGCGTCTGGATAAATACCTGAGTGAGTCACTGCCAGGAGGGGATGAAAGAACATGGCATTTCCAAGAGAGGGAAATGGTTTTCCTTTTCAGAGTTTAAAAAGTTTAGAGATTTTCTCCACCTGAGGAGAAAAAGCACCGTTGGCATTCATCCAAACCCAGAGCCCCCACAGCCATAGCTCAAGGCCAAGAGGAAATGTGTCACCATTACTTTATTGCGTCTCCACATTGAACTGTGTTTTGTTCCCAGACTAATAAATATACAGTCATTAAAGCTGTAGCCTACCCAGGCCTGATATATCAGATACCAGAATAAGGGACTTATTCAGGCTTATAGTATTAGAGACAGGTGGGGTATCATCCCAATATATTTTAGATTTATTTCTTGTCAGGAATTGACATTAAAGTCTTAAAGGCACTTGCCCATCCGGCAAGTCAATACTATTTTTGGGTTGCCTGAAGAGTATGATCACTTGCCTGCAAATAGAAATGAGCTATTTACATGCAGAAGTGTCACACATTGCCTGCCTTTCACCTACACTTTTAGAATAAACGTGCCATCCTTTTGGTATTAGGTATTTTATTAGGATCCCCATTAGCTGTTGCAAAAGCAGCAGCTACTCTTCCTGGGGTTCACACAAAACAGGAAACATGACATAAGACAGAACATTAAAAGACAAGAACAGCTCAAGGACAGAACTACAAAATATATATATTTTTACAAAAGGCACACGTAGCCTACATATCAATACAAACACACAAACTATCTCGGTCAAATAGGGGAGAGGCGTTGTGCTGTGAGGTGTTGCTTTATCTGTTTTTTGAAACCAGGTTTGCTGTTCATTTGAGCAATATGAGATGGAAGGGAGCTCCATGCAGTAATGGCTCTATATAATACTGTACGCTTTCTTGAATTTGTTCTGGATTTGGGGACTGTGAAAAGACCCCTGGTGGCATGTCTGGTGGGGTAAGTGTGTGTGTCAGAGCTGTGTGTAAGTTGATTATGCAAACAATTTAGGATTTCCAACACATTAATGTTTCTTATAAAAAGAAAAAGTGATGCAGTCAGTCTCTCCCCAACTCTTAGCCAAGAGAGACTTGCATAGTATTTATATCGGACCTCTGATTACAATGAAGAGTTAGACGTGCTTCTCTGTTCTGGGACAGCTGCAGCTTAACTAGGTCCTTCCTAAATCTAAATCAAATCAAATATTACTGGTCACATAGACATATTTAGCTGATGTTATTGCGGGTGTGGCGAAATGCTTGTAAATGCTGGAATTCCTTGCAACACTGAACCATGTGAATGGACAATAATCAAGATAAGCCAAAAATAGAGCCTGCAGGACTTGCTTTGTGGAGTGTTGTGTCAAGAAAGCAGCGCATATCTTTATTACGGACAGACCTCTCTCCCCACCTTTTACAACCATTGAATCTATATGTTTTGACCATCACAGTTTACAATTTAAGGTAACGCCAAGTCATTTATTCTCCTGAACTTGTTCCACAGCCACACCATTCATTACCAGATTCAGCTGAGGTCTAGAATTTAGGGAATGATTTGTACCAAATACAATGCTCTTAGTTTTAGAGATGTTCAGAACCAGTGGTCCTGAACATTCCAAAACAGACTGCAACTCCACCCATTCCAAAACAGACTGCAACTCCACCCATTCCAAAACAGACTGCAACTCCACCCATTCCAAAACAGACTGCAACTCCACCCATTCCAAAACAGACTGCAACTCCACCCATTCCAAAACAGACTGCAACTCCACCCATTCCAAAACAGACTGCAACTCCACCCATTCCAAAACAGATTGCAACTCCACCCATTCCAAAACAGATTGCAACTCCACCCATTCCAAAACAGATTGCAACTCCACCCATTCCAAAACAGACTGCAACTCCACCCATTCCAAAACAGACTGCAACTCCACCCATTCCAAAACAGATTGCAACTCCACCCATTCCAAAACAGATTGCAACTCCACCCATTCCAAAACAGACTGCAACTCCGCCCATTCCAAAACAGATTGCAACTCCACCCATTCCAAAACAGACTGCAACTCTTTGTTAAGGGTTTCAGTGACTTCATTAGCTGTGGTTGCTGATGCGTATATGGTTGAACCATCAGCATACGTGGACACACATGCTTTGTTTAATGCCAGTGGCAGGTCATTGGTAAAAAATAGAAAAGAGTAGAGGGCCTAGAGAGCTGCCCTGCAGTAACACCACACTTGACATGTTTGACATTAGAGAAGCTTCCATTAAAGAAAACCCTTTGAGTTATATTAGATAGATAGCTCTGAATCCACAATATGGCAGAGGTTGAAAAGCCATAACACACATTTTTTCAACAGCTTATGGTCAAAAATAATCTAACAGTACAGCTCCTGCAATCTTCTTATTATCAATTTATTTCAACCAATCATAAGTCATTTGTGTCAGTGCAGTACATATTGAGTGCCCTTCTCTTTAAGCATGCTGAAAGTCTGTTGTTAATTTGTTTACAGAGAAATAGCATTGTATTTGGTCAAACACAACTTTTTTTGTAACAGTTTTCTAAGAGCTGGTAGCAACCGTAATGGTCTGCTGTTAGAACCAGTAAAGAACCCTTTACCTCTCTTGGGTAGCGGAATGACTTTGGCTTCCCTCCAGGCCTGAGGACAAAGACTTTCCAGCTACCATCCTCAGTAGCTTTCCATCTAAGTTGTCAATGGCAGGAGGTTTGTCATTATTGATCGATAACAATAATTTTTCCACCTCTCCCACACTAACTTTACAAAAATCTAAACTTGCACTGCTTTTCTTTCATTAATAGTTGTTTTAAATGCATAGATACGATGTTCATGCATAAAAAACAAATAATGAAAAAAGCATTGCAAGTTTAGATTTTTGTAAATGTTGTTGGGATTTCCTGCCTAAGTTTGCTCACTTTGCCAATGAAGTAATCATTAAAATAAATGGTAACATCAAATGGTTTTGTGACGAATAAGCCATCTGATTCTATGAAATATGTAGTTGAATTTGTCTTTCTGCCCATAATTTCACTTAAAATACTTTTCCCATCATTCTTTATATCATTGAACTTTGCATCATAATACAGTTTCTTCTTCTTTTTGTTGAGTTTGGTCACATGATTTCTCAATTTGCAGTAAGTCAGCCAGTCAGATGTACAGCCAGACTTATTAGCCACTCCGTTTGCCCCATCTCTTTCAACCATACCGTTTTTCAATTCCTCATCAATCCATGGAGCCTTAACAGTTAGGTTCTTAACAGGTGCATGTTTATCAATAATTGGAATAAGCAATTTCATAAATTCATCAACAAATATTTTTAACATCATCCACATAAGAGTCACAGCAAAATATTTTGTATGATCTCTTACACACTATTTTAGGCCCGGCTTTTGGAACTCTGACTTTCCTGGATATATTATCACTATATATCACTATATTGTGATCACTGCATCCAATGGGTACGGATACAGCTTTATAACAAAGTTCTACTGTATTAAGAAAAATGTGATCAATACATGTGGATGATCTTGTTCCTGTAGTGTTTGTAAACACCCTGGTAGGTTGATTAATAACCTACAGGCACTGGTTACAGTGATAAGCTTCCTCTTGAGCAGACAGCTTGATGAAAACCAGTCAATATTCAGGTCCCCAACAAAGTAGACCTCTCTGTTTACATCACATACACTATCAAGCATTTCACACATATTATTTTGATACTGACTGTTAGCACTTGGTGGCCTATAGCAACACCCCAAAAGAAAAGGCTTTAGATGTGCCTAAGTGAACCTGCAACCACAACACTTCAATAACACTTGACATAAGATCTTCTATAAGCATTACAGTATATATATATATATATATAGATATATATATATATATAGATATAGATATATACAGCAACACCTCCCCCATAAGCATCTCTGTCTCTTCTATAGATGTTATATCTCTATATTGCTACTGCTGTATCATCAAATGAATTATCTAAGTGAGTCTCAGAAATGGCTAATATATGAATATTATCTGATGTTAGCAAGTTATTGACTTCATGAATCTTATTTCTAAGGCTACATATATTAATATGGGCTACTTTCAGCCCTTTCCTGGGTAGCTTATCTGAGATAGACATAATATGGAAAAGACAAACAAAACAAGAGAAGGAAATATACATCCAGCAATCCATTAATCAGTTGGTGTGTGTGTGCTGCGGGGTTGAAGCTACGAACCCATAGGCTTGGCTCTCTCATCCCTTCCAGGCTTCTGGGAGGGAGGATGGACAATTTGCCTATCATAGCGGATGTAAGCAATGTCCCCACGCGCTCTGGCAGCTTTCATGGCAAGTTCTTTCCTATTCTGGCGCACAGCTTCAGGATAGTCCTCGTTGAGAAAGACATACGTTCCTCTCAAGTTGTTGGCTCTTTCCAGAACAGCTACCTTGTCCTTGAACCTCAGGAACTTGACCACTATCGGTCTGGGCCTGTCAACCTGGGCCGGTGGTGGGTTTTCCAGTCCTGTGGGCGCACTTCACCTCAATCTTCCTGTGGTCCATCTTCAATTTCTCAGAGATCATTTCCCTCACTTTGTCCTCTGACTCCATCCAGGTCTCATGTGGAGATTCTGCAATTCCGTCCACAACCATGTTGTTTTGCCTTGATTGTCCCTCATTGTTATCATGGATTCATGGATTTACACACAGAACTGATGTCCTCTCCCAATGACTTACAGATTTCTGTCATCTTGCCGTTCTCCTGTTTCAACTCATATAGCTGACCCTGGGAGAACTGCAAACTGTTCTTCAGGTCCTGGACCTCTCTGGTCAGGTAGTCCATTCTTTTATTAGTTGACTCTACCAGTATTTGGACAAAACACTTGACGCTATTTTCTTGTTATAACAACTGCTTGTGGAATTATTTTTGTTTGTGTAAAAGATCCTTCATCTGTGATCGAGAGACACCACGGTCCTCAACGGTATTCCCGCCAGCTTTGGTCTTTGTCATGGTAGCTAGCAACGTTACGCTGTTCCTCCTCGCAGTTCCAGACAGGGCAGGTCACAGGGAAGATGGAAAACAACAAACAGCAGGGATCTAGAGAGCCACAAACCCAGGACAATCTGCTGTCCCAGCCACAATGGCTAATCGGCTAATCGCGGGCTGTGTTCAATTCCTCAAGAAACCCTGCTAGCTTGATAGGTTACGCCAAATAACTCCTCAGACCCGGCCTTGGTCGTCAGGATCACTGGACAGAGAGTAGCAGTCCCAGCAACTGATGCCAAATGCGTCGCGGGATCCAAACTAAAAAGTGAGCTAGATACTAAGCAACTTTTTAATACACCTCAAAAAAGTGGTTTCCCCAAGGTTTTCCTCGTTCTGTGTTCAACAGGACTTGACAAGTAGCGTGCAGTGTGTGTTCCCAGTGCAGTGTGTGTTCAGTGCAGTGTGTGTTCACAAGCGGGGACACTTTTCCCCTGTGTCTCAACACAAAGTAGCCTAATTACAGAGTACCAGGCTGTATACCTCCCAGTCACAACACTCCAGCGTACATACAGTTGAAGTCGGAAGTTTACATACACCTTAGCCAAATACATTTAAACTCAGTTTTTCACAATTCCTGACATTTAATCCTAGTAAAAAAGTTCCTGTCTTAAGTCAGTTAGGATCACCACTTTATTTAAAGAATGTGAAATGTCAGAATAATAGTAGAGAAAATTATTTATTTCAGCTTTTATATCTTTCATCACATTCCCAGTGGGTCAGAAGTTCACATACACTCAATTAGTATTTGGTAACATTGCCTTTAAATTGTTTAACTTAGGTCAAACATTTTGGGTAGGCTTCCAAAAGCTTCCCACAATAAGTTGGGTGAATTTTGGCCCAGTTCTCCTGACAGAGCTTGTGTAACTGAGTCAGGTTTGTAGGCCTCCTTGCTCGCACACGCTTTTTCAGTTCTGCCCACAAATTTTCGACAGGATTGAGGTCAGGGCTTCTGATGGCCACTCTACCTTGACTTTGTTGTCCTTAAGCCATTTTGCCACAACTTTGGAAGCATGCTTGGGGTCATTGTCCATTTTGAAGACCCATTTGCGACCAAGCTTTAACTTCCTGACTGATGTCTTGAAATGTTGCTTCAATATATCCACATAATGTTTCTGCTTCATGATGCCATCCAATACTGTGGATATAGATACTTTTGTACCTGTTTCCTCCAGCATCTTCACAAGGTCCTTTGCTGTTGTTCTGGGATTGATTTGCACTTTTCGCACCAAATTTCGTTCATCTCTAGGAGACAGAACGCATTTCCTCCCTGAGCGGTATGACAGCTGCGTGGTCCCATGGTGTTTATACTTGCGTACTATTGTTTGTACAGATGAACGTGGTACATTCAGGCATTTGGAAATTGCTCCCAAGGATGAACCAGACTTGTGGAGGTCTACAATTTTTTTTCTGAGGTCTTGGCTGATTTTTTAAAATTTTTACATGATGTCAAGCAAAGAGGCACTGAGATTGAAGGTAGGCCTTGAAATACATCCACAGGTACACCTCCAATTGACTCAAATGATGTCAATTAGCCTATTAGAATCTTCTAAAGCCATGACATAATTTTCTGGAATTTTCCAAGCTGTTTAAAGGCACAGTCAACTTAGTGTATGTAAACTTCTGACCCACTGGAATTGTGATACAGTGAATTATACGTGAAATAATCTGTCTGTAAACAATTGTTGGAAAAATTACTTGTGTCATGCACAAAGTAGATGTCCTAACCGACTTGCCAGAACTATAGTTTATTAACAAGACATTTGTGGAGTGGTTGAAAAATGTGTTTTATTGACTCCAACCTAAGTGTATGTGAACTTCCGACTTCAGCTGTACATAAAGTCCTAGTCAAGCAGAAGGATTCCGTTATGATGAGTGATGGAAAAGGAAGGGAAGGGAGAGAGTGTGAGTGAGTGGCAGGGAGTTGAGTCTGAACAGTCCCACTCTCTGTGAGTGTTCTTCTCTCTGCTGTCATTTCATCTTTGTATGAGGCGTTCAGAGGGTTCTACATGGAATCGAAAAGGGTTCTACGTGGAACCAAAAAGTGTTATGCGGATGAATGGCACGACAATGGGCCTCAGAATCTTGTCACAGCATCTCTGTGCATTCAAATTGCCATTGATAAAATGCAATTGTGTTCATTGTCCGTAGTTTATGCCTGTCCATACCATAACCCCACCGCCACCATGGGCCCCACAGTGTCTGCCATCTGTCCGGTACAGTTGAAACCAGGATTCATCTGTGAAGAGCCCACTTATCCAGCGTTCCAGTGGCCAATGAAGGTGAGCATTTGCCCACTGAAGTCGGTTTACGATGCTGAACTGCAGTCAGGTCAAGACCCTGGTGAGGACGACGAGCACGCAGATGAGCTTCCCTGAGATGGTTTCTGACAGTTTCATCAGCTGTCCGGGTGGCTGGTCTTAGACGATCACGCAAGTGAAGAAGCCTGATGTGGAGGTCCTGGGCTGGCGTGGTTACACATGGTCGGCGGTTGGTCTCTCAATATTCTAATCTCTCAATGTGCATCTCAAAGTGCACCAAATTCAGCATTTAGCTGTTTAAATTACTTTTTTGCCGGGGGAGAATGCCCCCAGACCACCTACTGGCTTTGGGCTAAGGCTCCAATTGTCTTCAAATCCTAGAAACGTCACTTCCTAAAGGCATTTTCCCCAAGCCATCTCCCACAGTAACGGTTCTGTTGTTGAAATAGTGAGAAAATGAACAACAACAGGGAAAAAGGGTGGAGGAAGGGAGGAGAGCACCGGGCGCGCAGCTGATTTCTGGTCCCTGACAGAAGGATGTGTGTGCACGTAGCCGAGTGGGCGGTTTCTCTTCGATTGTCAATCTTTCATCGCCTCTCTGTGTGTCACCAACGCTTTCCTCTCTTCTCCACACTGCACCATCAACCTCCAACGACGTCGAGGAACCATAGGGGGGCACACAGCGACGCAAGGGAACTGAAATGTAAACGGGCAACGATTGATCATAACCCTCGGACTTGTCAGCCTTTCATTTCCAGCCGAGTCGCCGTGAGACAGCAGAAACATATGGCTCCCTGAAATAGCTGCTGCGGACCATATTGAACTGCAGTTGATTCACGCCAGAGGGTCAATAGTGTTGTAAGATAAAAGCCGGAAAGCTTCCACTCGTGACTATAGTTTATATGAAATATACGTTATTTTTATACCGGTGTTTTTGTGCGCTTTCGGTGATCCCGCGCAGCTTCCTTTTCTAACACCCATCATAACAAGACTCGGTTTAGCGGGTTGCTTGCTCGATAAATTAAATTGGATGAATAATTCACTCAGAGGATAGAGGAGTGCGTCGTTTAGCTCAGTCACTCTTCACCGGCGCCCGTTCGTCCCAGTTTGCCTCGGGATTGGGTTTCTTCCCCCACCTCTGCTCGGTCTCGTCGTCGTTCTTCCCGGTGACCTGCAGAAGAGCGAGCTCGCACTCCTCGGTAACATCATGTCGGCGGAGTCGGTATTGATCCCGGACGACCGGGCATTCAGCAACTTCAAGGAGGAGTGCTGGAGCGAGGAGGGCTGGAGTCTGACCTACAACAAGACGGGCATGACCGTTTGGACCCAGACTATAGGAGGAGACGAGGAGAAGTCCCTCCATAAGATTAAGGTGAGAACCGGGTAGGCCGGTAAACCGCAGAATAGAATGTGTATAAAGCAGAGGGCACCATACGGGCTACCTCGGTCACACAGTCCCATAGTAGGACGTATTAAATTGCCTAAATTCAAACCCTTACGTAATATAACTGAAAGGAGGGCAAGGAAGTGTTATCTACAGGAAGAAAGGGCAGAATGAGATCAGGGCCTGGGTCAGGTGTGTGTATCCGGGTCTGTGGCAGGATAGCCGGAAAACAGGTGTTCACATACAGTTGTTTGATGAAGGGAGGAGGGGGAGAGAGAAACAGAAGGTCAAACAGGATGTGTGTGGACTGTGTACGTGATTAATCATCTCTGACATCACACTGTAGGAGCAGGCTACTGTGGACTCAAACAGGTGTGTGTGTGTGTGTGTGTGTGTGCGTGTGTGTGATGGAGAAGCTGCAGGTAGTCTGTCTGATACCTGTGAGTGTGGGCTACTGAATGGCAGGTATCTTTACTGACACACACAGTTTTGACAGACATGACGCCAGAGAAGGGATTCTATGATGGGTCTGGTAGGCAGTAAACCTGTTCTATCAGCTGTCATCTATCTGTCTCTGAAGTGTCCGTTGGCCTGATTTGCGTAATGCCACAGAGTGTTTAATGTGTGCTTAAGGAGAGGCCTTGTCTCTCTCTGCACTCGTGTGTGTGTGTGTGTGTGTGTGTGTGTGTGTGTGTGTGTGTGTGTTGCTCAGTTTGTATGCAGAGGTAATCTCTCTGTGTATTCATACAGGACAGGTGGACCTTCTCATAATAACTCCACAAACACACACAGAGAGGGAGGACAGCAGTCTGGTTACCAGACACAGAGAGGGAGGACAGCAGTCTGGTTACCAGACACAGAGAGGGAGGACAGCAGTCTGGTTACCAGACACAGAGAGGGAGGACAGCAGTCTGGTTACCACACACAGAGAGGGAGGACAGCAGTCTGGTTACCACACACAGAGAGGGAGGACAGCAGTCTGGTTACCACACACAGAGAGGGAGGACAGCAGTCTGGTTACCACACACAGAGAGGGAGGACAGCAGTCTGGTTACCACACATAGCAGGATACACACACTGTTTGGCAGTAGCCCTCAAACCGTTACATCCTTGTGTGTCTTTCTAAACTCGTATGTATGTGTTGTGTGTCTCTCTCTAAACTCGTATGTATGTGTTGTGTGTCTCTCTCTAAACTCGTATGTATGTGTTGTGTGTCTCTCTCTAAACTCGTATGTGTTGTGTGTCTCTCTCTAAACTCGTATGTATGTGTTGTGTGTTTCTCTAAACTCGTATGTGTGTGTTGTGTGTCTCTCTCTAAACTCGTATGTATGTGTTGTGTGTCTCTCTAAACTCGTATGTATGTGTGTGTGTGTCTCTCTAAACTCGTATGTATGTGTTGTGTGTCTCTCTAAACTCGTATGTGTTGTGTGTGTCCGTGCTCAGGAGGCAGTGATGCTATGATCCTGCTCTTCTATTTATAGACTGAAATAAAAGCATGGATGCTCTCCCAGCTGATCAACTTAGAAAGTGTGTGAGAGAGAGATATCCAGGTTGTTGTAATGTTCTCCTCTCACAATGCCCACAGCAGTGAAGAACAGGGACATGTAAAGTGCAGAGGCATTGAAACCCCAAGAGGGAGGGGGAGGTTGGGGGAGAGGTCTTTGTCTTCATCATCATTAGCAGAATAATTATCATCATCATCATTATCATCAACAATATATCAGCCTGTAACCATTAGTCAGCACTATCATCAGCATCTCTATTAAACTCCCATCATCATTATACTGACACACAAAGGCAGGCTGAGCTATGCTTCTGTATGTACAGTGCATTCGGTAAGTATTCAGACCCCTTGACTTTGTTTTTTCCACTCCCCAATCTGCACACAATACCACATAATAACAAAGCAAAAACATAAAAAAATAATAAGAATAGTTTTTGCAAAGGTATATATAAAAAAAAAAATTATAATAATATGTTACATTAACATACAGTAAGTATTCTGACCCTTTACTCAGTACTTTGTTGAAGCACCTTTGGCAGTGATTACAGCCTCATATTTTCTTCGGTATGATGCTACAAGCTTGGCACACCTGTCTTTGGGGAGTTTTTCCCATTCTTCTCTGTAGATCCTCTCATGCTCTGTCAGGTTGGATGGGGAGCGTCGCTGCACAGCTATTTCCAGGTCTCTCCAGAGATGTTCGATTGGTTCAAGTCTGGGCTCTGGCTGGGTCACTCAAGGACAATGAGACTTGTCCCGAAGCCAGGCAGTCCTGTGTTGTCTTGGCTGTGTGCTTAGGGTTGTTGTCCTGTTGGAAGGTGAACCTTCACCCCAGTCTGAGGTCCTGAGCGCCTTGGAGCAGGTTTTCATCAAGGATCTCGCTCTACTTTGCTCCGTTCAGCTTTCCCTCAATCCTGACTAGTCTCCCAGTCCCTGCTGCTGAAAAACATCCCCACAGCATGATGCTGCCACCACCATGCTTCACTGTAGGGATGGTGCCATGTTTCCTCCAGACGAGACGCTTGGCATTCAGGCCAAAGAGTTCAGTCTTGGTTTCATCAGACCAGAGAATCTTGTTTCTCATGGTCTGAGAGTCCTTTAAGTGCCTTTTGGCAAACTCCAAGTGAGCTGACGTGCCTTTTACTGAGGAGTGGCTTCCGTCTGGCCACTACCATAAAGTAGAGGAACTCCGGAGCTCTGTCAGCGGGACCATCGGGTTCTTGGTCACCTCCCTGACCAAGGTCCTTCTCCCCTGATTACTCAGTTTAGCTGGGCGGCCAGTTCAAGGAAGAGTCTTGGTGGTTCCAAACTTCTTCCATTTAAGAATGATTGAGGCCACTGTGTTCTTGGACCCCTTTGGTACCCTTCCCCAATTCTGTGTCTCTACACAATCCTGTCTCAGAGCACTACAGACAATTCCTTCCAACTCATGGCTTGGTTTTTGCTCTGACATGCACTGTCAACTGTGGGACCTTATTTTATTAAAGGTGTGTGCCTTTCCATGTCCAATCAATAAGGGGTTTCTGTTTTTTAAGTTAAATAAATTAGTAAAACTTCTAAAAACCTGTTTTCACTTTGTCGTTATGGGGTATTGTGTGTAGATTGATGAGGAAATGTTTTTTTTTAATCCATTTTAGAATAAGGCTGTAACGTAACAAAATGTGGTAAAAGTCAATGATTGTGAATACCTTCTGAATGTACTGTATGTGGCTGGGTTAACAAGCTGTCAGACTGCTGGGTGATGTTTGGACTTTCTCTAGCCCACACACACCTCCTTCTCTTCCACATCTGTCTACCTGTGTCCAGCAGAACATATGAGCTTTGACAGGCCTGGGGGAGGGAGAGAGAGGGGAGAGAGAGGAGAGGGGAGGGAGAGAGAGGAGAGGGGAGAGAGGAGAGGGAGAGGAGAGAGAGGGGAGGGAGAGAGAGGAGAGGGAGAGGGAGAGGAGAGAGAGGGGAGGGAGAGAGAGGAGAGGGAGAGGAGAGAGAGGGGAGGGAGAGAGAGGGGAGGGAGAGAGAGGGGAGGGAGAGAGAGAGAGAGAGGGGAGGGAGAGAGAGGGGAGGGGGAGAAGGAGGGATGTTTGATTAAACACAGCAGCTGACTCTAGTGCAGTCTGATGCAGGGGGAAGGGTGTGTGTATAAGGTTAGAGGTTGTGTATCATGTGACTGTGAGCATCTAGTGTCTGGTCCACAGGACTTTGTTAATACATACACACATGTACTGCCAACATTGACCACTCACACATGGGATTTCAGTTTTACGTTTCACACACACACACCACAGTTTAGTCTCCGTCTCTCTCCGTCTGGTTTTTGCTCTCTCCTGCCCTCATCAGTAGAGGATTGTACTGAATTAGTTTAATAGAATTACATTGATAGTCTTCCCTCTCCCCCTCTCTTGTTTCAGTCTGCCCTGCAGACACAATCGCTTCATTATTCTCTCAACTCCATTGTGACTTTTAAGTCCTTAGTCCAACACACACACACACACACACACACACACACACACACACACACACACACACACACACACAGAGAGAGAGTTGGGTTACTGAATCACTAGTGAAGCTGCAGTAGTAACTGATAACAGGTCCTCATGACCACAGATAGGAAGCTGTATATACTACTACTGTACGTGGTGAGGTACTCTGAGTCTCTCTGAGAAACATAGTTTGAAGAACTGATCCATAGTTAGTGTAGATTTGGCTGTTGAAAGATGGGGTTCCTCATAGTGCTCAGGGGTATCCCCGTAGTGCTCTATGGGTTTCTCCTAGATGTCGACCAATTATGATTTTTCGACGCCGATAGCGATTATTGGAGGACCAAAAAACAGCCGATACCGATTAATTGGCCGTTTTTATTTATTTATATATATATATAACGACAATTACAACAATACTGAATGAACACTTTTATTTTAACTTAATATAATACATAAAAATCAATTTAGCCTCAAATAAATAATGAAACATGTTCAATTTGGTTTAAATAATGCAAAAACAGTGTTGGAGAAGAAAGTAAAAGTGCAATATGTGCCATGTAAAAAAGCTAACGTTTAAGTTCCTTGCTCAGAACATGAGAACATATGAAAGCTGGTGGTTCCTTTTAACATGAGTCTTCAATATTCCCAGTTAAGAAGTTTTAGGTTGTAGTTATTATAGGAATTATAGGACTATTTCTCTCTATACCATTTGTATTTCATATACCTTTGACTATTGGATGTTCTAATAGGTACTTTAGTATTTCCAGCCTAATCTCGGGAGTTGATAGGTTTGAAGTCATAAACAGCGCTGTGCTTCAAGCATTGCGAAGAGCTGCTGGCAAATGCAGGAAAGTGCTGTTTGAATGAATGCTTACGAGCCTGCTGCTGCCTACCACCGCTCAGTCAGACTGCTCTATCAAATATCAAATCATAGATTTAATTATAATATAATAAACACACAGAAATACGAGCCTTTGGTCATTAATATGGTCAAATCCGGAAACTATCATTTCAAAAACAAAACATTTACTCTTCAGTGAAATACGGAACCGTTCCGTATTTTATCTAACGGATGGCATCCAGTCTAAATATTGCTCTTACATTGCACAACCTTCAATGTTATGTAATAATTATGTAATATTCTGGAAAACTAATTACGGTCGTTGTTAGGAAGAAATGGTCTTCACACAGTTAGCAACGAGCCAGGCGGCCCAAACTGCTGCATATACCCTGACTCTGCTTGCACAGAACACAAGAGAAGTGACACAACTTCCCTAGTTAATATTGCCTGCTAACATTCATTTCTTTTAACTAAATATGCAGGGTTAAAAATATATACTTGTGTATTGATTTTAAGAAAGGCATTGATGTTTATGGCTAGATACATTGGTGCAACGACAGTGTTTTTTTCGTGAATGTGCTTGTTAAGTCATCACCCGTTTGGTGAAGTAGGCTGTGATTCATGATAAATTAACAGGCACTGCATTGATTATATGCAACGCAGGACAAGCTAGATAAACTAGTAATATCATCAACCATGTGTAGTTAACTAGTGATTATGTTAAAATGGATTGTTTTTTATAAGATAAGTCTAATGCTAGCTAGCAACTTACCTTGGCTCATTGCTGCACTCGTGTAACAGGTGGTCAGCCTGCCACGCAGTCTCCTCGTGGAGCGCAATGTAATCGGCCATAATTACCGATTGTTATGAAAACTTGAAATCGGCCCTAATTAATTGCCCATGCCGATTTAATCTGGCGACTTCTAGTTTCTCCCCTCCCCCCATCTTCTGTCTGTGTTGTTGTGGTGTGGAGTCTTCCCTTGGCTGAGGTAACCATGGAGATGGCGTTACTGTAGGGTCGTTTTGCCGAACTCTGGTGTGTGTGGGCGCGCGCACGTTCTCATTTTTTAAGAGCCTGACATTGGCATAATTCTGTGCCAACGGTTTTACTATTAAACTGTCACCCCCACACACAAACAAGCTCTCTACTCTCTCCCCTCCCTTCTCTCTACTCTCTCTCCCTTCTCTCTCCCCTCCCTTCTCTCTCCACTCTACTCTCTCCCTTCTCTCTACTCTCTCCCTTCTCTCTACTCTCTCTCCCTTCTCCCTTCTCTCTTCTCTCTCTCCCTTCTCTCTACTCTCTCTCCCTTCTCTCTACTCTCTCTCCCTTCTCTCTACTCTCTCCCTTCTCTCTACTCTCTCTCCCTTCTCTCTTCTCTCTACTCTCTCTCCCTTCTCCCTTCTCTCTTCTCTCTCTCCCTTCTCTCTCCACTCTACTCGCTCTCTTCTCTCTCTCCCCTCCCTTCTCTCTCCACTCTACTCTCTCTCCCTTCTCTCTCCCCCCTCCCCTCTCTCTCCACTCTACTCTCTCTCCCTTCTCTCTCTCCCCTCCCTTCTCTCTCCACTCTACTCTCTCTCCCTTCTCTCTCCCCCCTCCCCTCTCTCTTCACTGCTCTTCTTTCTCCCTCCCTTCTCTCCCCCCTCCCTCCTTTCTCTCTTCTCTCCCCCCGCCCTTCTCTCCTCTCTCTGTCTCCTCTCCATTTTGATATCTGAAAATTCTTATGACCCCAACCATTTTGTAATTAACAGCCAATGTTTACTCTTTTAATTGGGGCTATGGCAGTCAATTGAAAAACATTCTAACAGTATTTCTGATAGTCTTCTCAACTCACCATCACATACTTTTAATATGGGTCTGTTGGAGTCAATTCTAAATTAGTCTGACATAATGTATCTTATCTCACCACCACTAATGAGATGGATGTGCTTGATGCATGTCGTGTCAAAGTCAGGGGGCGTGGTCCACAGTGCGCACCTCGTCTCTGCTGTCACATTCAACCTGGACCATTATTTGGTTTTAATGCAGACCAGAGCACTGAATCCAGCTTCACACAGATATGACCTGGCTAAGGGTTCCATAAGTTTTATGCTGCTTTCAAGACAACTGGGATTTCTGAAAAATACGAGGTCAAATCATGAGGTCAGTGATCTTCACGTCAGAAACAGATCTCTAGAAAGAGGCTCAAATTCCCGAGTTGGAATTCTGAGTTGGATGACTGTTCAAATTTATTCTCTCCAGTCAGAGCTCGTTTTTTCCCCCAGAATTCCCAGTTGTCTTGAACGCACTGAAGTCGGAAGTCAGAGATTTCCAAGTTCCGAGTTGTTTTGAACGTGTCATTAATGCTCAGAGGGAGACCGCAGGTTATTCCCTATGAGTCAGGAACCAAAACTCCTCCGTAATGACCCGTGAATGCATTGTCTGCAGCATTCGGTCACATGACCGCTCCATCAGCTGTTGGATTCCACTTACCAGCACGTCAACTGAGCCAGGATCACAGTCAAACGGATTGGGAGGTAGGTCCCAAAGTGCTCCCCAAGCTTTGGAGGTGAGCAGTCATCACTGGTGTGGGACATTACTGATGCCGTTTCCTGTTAGAAACATGCAAAGCTGAGGAAAGGGGGCGTGGTTCACTTTTGAAACTCTCCCATAAGAATGGTTTCCTCTGAATCCACTGACTCAGCCACTCTATAGAATGTTTTAGTTTTTTCAGTTTGTTCAGTTTCCCAAATATGTCTGTTACATAGGCAAGGAGACACATTTTCTTTTCATTACACAGAAAGTCAAATCTTAATAAAAACAAAAAAATGATACACCCATTGTGAATGACAGCATTTCCTCTCTCAATTAGAAAGATCTTTCCAACACTCCCCCTCGATAACCACCCAGCCTCTGTGTGAAATGGAACATTGTCATGCTCTGATCCCATATCTCCACATAGTTTTGAGATCAGGTGTACTGCGGTAGATGTGGTTTGATGTAGTTTACAATGGAAGTTACCTGCTGCAGTATATCTGAGTTCTGTGCTCAGCTCTTTTGCTGCCAGTTGCTCTGTGTATCATACATACATACATACATACATATGTGCAAAAGCCCGCCATACGTTTCCATATGGAATCTGTTTTTCATCAGTATGGCCACGCAGCACACTGAACATCCCCTGTGCTGTTTCATGCTCGGGAATCGTGAGACAGAACAATATGTCCTCGTGAACAGCATCCTCGGACAAAAGTCAATTCATGAGCATGTCGGCTCTCACAGCCTATGTCCACATGGAGAGCATTAGTTGAAGAGTTTGTCGGCTCTCACAGCCTATGTCCACATGGAGAGCATTAGTTGAAGAGTTTGTCGGCTCTCACAGCCTATGTCCACATGGAGAGCATTAGTTGAAGAGTTTGAGTCGTTCACTCAGTTTCCTCTCGATTGCTAGCAATGGCATACATTCTTTAACAGTGTTATCTGACAAAGGTATTGGGGAAAGGTACAACTGAATGCCTTCAACTGAAATGTGTCTTTCGCATTCTGAATCAGAGAGGTGCTGGGGGCTTCCTTAACCCACTATTCCCCGGGCGCCATTAACTGCTTTCGCATTCTGAATCAGAGAGGTGCTGGGGGCTTCCTTAACCCACTATTCCCCGTGCGCCATTAACTGCTTTGGCATTCTGAATCAGAGAGGTGCTGGGGGCTTCCTTAACCCACTATTCCCCGGGCGCCATTAACTGCTTTCGCATTCTGAATCAGAGAGGTGCTGGGGGCTTCCTTAACCCACTATTCCCCGGGCGCCATTAACTGCTTTCGCATTCTGAATCAGAGAGGTGCTGGGGGCTTCCTTAACCCACTATTCCCCGGGCGCCATTAACTGCTTTGGCATTCTGAATCAGAGAGGTGCTGGGGGCTTCCTTAACCCACTATTCCCCGGGCGCCATTAACTGCTTTCGCATTCTGAATCAGAGAGGTGCTGGGGGCTTCCTTAACCCACTATTCCCCGGGCGCCATTAACTGCTTTCGCATTCTGAATCAGAGAGGTGCTGGGGGCTTCCTTAACCCACTATTCCCCGGGCGCCATTAACTGCCTTGTTCAGGGACAGAACGACAGATTTGTACCTTGTCAGCTCGGGGATTCAATCTAGCAACCTTTCAGTTACTAGTCCAATGCTCTAACCACTAGGCTACCTGCCGTCCCAGGTGTGAGCTTCTGTGCCTCTGCCTCCCCACACATTGTTTTCAACGTATTGCGGCCGGTAATATCAAAGTCTCTTCAATCGTGTGTGGTTTCATAGTGTAGCGGGCTTAGCCATTCACTGTGGGAATGATTCAACAGTGTGTGGTTTCATAGTGTAGCGGGCTTAGCCATTCACTGTGGGAATGATTCAACAGTGTGTGGTTTCATAGCGTAGCGGGCCTTACCATTCACTGTGGGAATGATTCAACAGTGTGTGGTTTCAGAGCGTAGCGGGCTTAGCCATTCACTGTGGGAATGATTCAACAGTGTGTGGTTTCATAGCGTAGCGGGCTTAGCCATTCACTGTGGGAATGATTCAACAGTGTGTGGTTTCATAGCGTAGCGGGCTTAGCCATTCACTGTGGGAATGATTCAACAGTGTGTGGTTTCATAGCGTAGCGGGCTTAGCCATTCACTGTGGGAATGATTCAACAGTGTGTGGTTTCATAGCGTAGCGGGCCTTACCATTCACTGTGGGAATGATTCAACAGTGTGTGGTTTCATAGCGTAGCGGGCTTAGCCATTCACTGTGGGAATGATTCAACAGTGTGTGGTTTCATAGCGTAGCGGGCTTAGCCATTCACTGTGGGAATGATTCAACAGTGTGTGGTTTCATAGCGTAGCGGGCTTAGCCATTCACTGTGGGAATGATTCAACAGTGTGTGATTTCATAGCGTAGCGGGCCTTACCATTCACTGTGGGAATGATTCAACAGTGTGTGGTTTCATAGCGTAGCGGGCTTAGCCATTCACTGTGGGAATGATTCAACAGTGTGTGGTTTCATAGCGTAGCGGGCCTTACCATTCACTGTGGGAATGATTCAACAGTGTGTGGTTTCATAGCGTAGCGGGCTTAGCCATTCACTGTGGGAATGATTCAACAGTGTGTGGTTTCATAGCGTAGCGGGCCTTACCATTCACTGTGGGAATGATTCAACAGTGTGTGGTTTCATAGCGTAGCGGGCCTTACCATTCACTGTGGGAATGATTCAACAGTGTGTGGTTTCATAGCTTAGCGGGCCTTACCATTCACTGTGGGAATGATTCAACAGTGTGTGGTTTCATAGCGTAGCGGGCTTAGCCATTCACTGTGGGAAGGATTCAACAGTGTGTGGTTTCATAGCGTAGCGGGCTTAGCCATTCACTGTGGGAAGGATTCAACAGTGTGTGGTTTCATAGCGTAGCGGGCTTAGCCATTCACTGTGGGAATGATTCAACAGTGTGTGGTTTCATAGCGTAGCGGGCTTAGCCATTCACTGTGGGAATGATTCAACAGTGTGTGGTTTCATAGTGTAGCGGGCTTAGCCATTCACTGTGGGAATGATTCAACAGTGTGTGGTTTCATAGCGTAGCGGGCTTAGCCATTCACTGTGGGAATGATTCAACAGTGTGTGGTTTCATAGCGTAGCGGGCTTAGCCATTCACTGTGGGAATGATTCAACAGTGTGTGGTTTCATAGCGTAGCGGGCCTTACCATTCACTGTGGGAATGATTCAACAGTGTGTGGTTTCATAGCGTAGCGGGCTTAGCCATTCACTGTGGGAATGATTCAACAGTGTGTGGTTTCATAGCGTAGCGGGCCTTACCATTCACTGTGGGAATGATTCAACAGTGTGTGGTTTCATAGCGTAGCGGGCCTTACCATTCACTGTGGGAATGATTCAACAGTGTGTGGTTTCATAGCTTAGCGGGCCTTACCATTCACTGTGGGAATGATTCAACAGTGTGTGGTTTCATAGCGTAGCGGGCTTAGCCATTCACTGTGGGAATGATTCAACAGTGTGTGGTTTCATAGCGTAGCGGGCTTAGCCATTCACTGTGGGAATGATTCAACAGTGTGTGGTTTCATAGCGTAGCGGGCTTAGCCATTCACTGTGGGAATGATTCAACAGTGTGTGGTTTCATAGCGTAGCGGGCTTAGCCATTCACTGTGGGAATGATTCAACAGTGTGTGGTTTCATAGCGTAGCGGGCTTAGCCATTCACTGTGGGAATGATTCAACAGTGTGTGGTTTCATAGTGTAGCGGGCTTAGCCATTCACTGTGGGAATGATTCAACAGTGTGTGGTTTCATAGTGTAGCGGGCTTAGCCATTCACTGTGGGAATGATTCAACAGTGTGTGGTTTCATAGCGTAGCGGGCCTTACCATTCACTGTGGGAATGATTCAACAGTGTGTGGTTTCATAGCGTAGCGGGCTTAGCCATTCACTGTGGGAATGATTCAACAGTGTGTGGTTTCATAGCGTAGCGGGCTTAGCCATTCACTGTGGGAATGATTCAACAGTGTGTGGTTTCATAGCGTAGCGGGCTTAGCCATTCACTGTGGGAATGATTCAACAGTGTGTGGTTTCATAGCGTAGCGGGCTTAGCCATTCACTGTGGGAATGATTCAACAGTGTGTGGTTTCATAGCGTAGCGGGCTTAGCCATTCACTGTGGGAATGATTCAACAGTGTGTGGTTTCATAGCGTAGCGGGCTTAGCCATTCACTGTGGGAATGATTCAACAGTGTGTGGTTTCATAGCGTAGCGGGCTTAGCCATTCACTGTGGGAATGATTCAACAGTGTGTGGTTTCAGAGCGTAGCGGGCTTAGCCATTCACTGTGGGAATGATTCAACAGTGTGTGGTTTCATAGCGTAGCGGGCTTAGCCATTCACTGTGGGAATGATTCAACAGTGTGTGGTTTCATAGTGTAGCGGGCTTAGCCATTCACTGTGGGAATGATTCAACAGTGTGTGGTTTCATAGCGTAGCGGGCTTAGCCATTCACTGTGGGAATGATTCAACAGTGTGTGGTTTCATAGCGTAGCGGGCTTAGCCATTCACTGTGGGAATGATTCAACAGTGTGTGGTTTCATAGCGTAGCGGGCTTAGCCATTCACTGTGGGAATGATTCAACAGTGTGTGGTTTCAGAGCGTAGCGGGCTTAGCCATTCACTGTGGGAATGATTCAACAGTGTGTGGTTTCATAGCGTAGCGGGCTTAGCCATTCACTGTGGGAATGATTCAACAGTGTGTGGTTTCATAGCGTAGCGGGCTTAGCCATTCACTGTGGGAATGATTCAACAGTGTGTGGTTTCATAGCGTAGCGGGCTTAGCCATTCACTGTGGGAATGATTCAACAGTGTGTGGTTTCATAGCGTAGCGGGCTTAGCCATTCACTGTGGGAATGATTCAACAGTGTGTGGTTTCATAGCGTAGCGGGCTTAGCCATTCACTGTGGGAATGATTCAAGTGTGTGGTTTCATAGCGTAGCGGGCTTAGCCATTCACTGTGGGAATGATTCAACAGTGTGTGGTTTCATAGCGTAGCGGGCTTAGCCATTCACTGTGGGAATGATTCAACAGTGTGTGGTTTCATAGCGTAGCGGGCTTAGCCATTCACTGTGGGAATGATTCAACAGTGTGTGGTTTCATAGCGTAGCGGGCTTAGCCATTCACTGTGGGAATGATTCAACAGTGTGTGGTTTCATAGCGTAGCGGGCTTAGCCATTCACTGTGGGAATGATTCAACAGTGTGTGGTTTCATAGCGTAGCGGGCCTTACCATTCACTGTGGGAATGATTCAACAGTGTGTGGTTTCATAGCGTAGCGGGCTTAGCCATTCACTGTGGGAATGATTCAACAGTGTGTGGTTTCATAGCGTAGCGGGCTTAGCCATTCACTGTGGGAATGATTCAAGTGCGGCCTTTTCCCACGATCTAAGGGCGCTCTCTGGTTGAATTCTAGCTTTTAGATTTGAATGATTTTCTTTTAGATTTTGAAGGTTAACCACATTACAAGGATTTTGAGATACAAAGACGATATTATAATCAAATTTTTTTGGTATATAAACTGAACAAAAATATAAATGCAACAATTTCAACAATTCTGCTGAGTTATAGTTCATATAAGGAAATCAGTCAATGTAAATAAATAAATTAGGCCCTATGGATTTCACATGACTAGGCAGGGGCGCAGCCATGTCCAGCCAATCAGAACGAGTTTTTCCCCACAAACGGGCTTTATTACAGACAGAAATACTCCTCAGTTTCATCAGCTGGTGGCTGGTCTCGGACGATCCTGCAGGTGAAGAACCCGGATGTGGAGGTCCTGGGCTGGCGTGGTTACACGTGGTCTGTGGTTGTGAGGCCGGTTGGACAGACTGCCAAATTCTCTAAAACGACGTTGGAGGGGGCTTATGGTACAGAAATGAACATTCAATTCTCTGGCAACAGCTCTGGTGGACATTCCTGCAGTCAGTATGCCAATTGCACATTCCCTCACCTTGAGACATCTGTGGCATTGTGTTGTGTGACAAAACTGCACATTTTAAGCTGGCCTTTTATTGCCCCCAGCACAAGGTGCACCTGTGTAATGATCATGCTGTTTAATCAGCTTCTTGATATTGCACACCTGTCACTAACAGGGATGTAAACAAATATGTGCATAAAATTGGACAGAAATAAGCTTTTTGTGTGTATGGAACATTTCTGGGATCTTTTATTTCAGCTCATGAAACATGGGACCAACACTTTACATGTTGCGTTTATATTTTTGTATATATATTTATTTATTTATGTAGCTGTGTGTTTGTCCTCTGTATAGTGTTAGTTATTTACAGTTTAGGTGCTGTAGGCTAGAGACACATCTGTATCCACTGGCCACATCTGTAACCACTGGCCACATCTGTATCCACTGGCCACATCTGCATCCACTGGCCCGTCTCTTCATGTAAAAACACACACAGTAGTGGAAAGGATTTGGCATCAGGGTGGTGTCCGCTGTGTATTAATGTGAGCAGGAGTTAGGAAGTGTAGTTTGTTTGTGTGTGTATTTGGTAGACTAATGGGAGACTAATGGTTGGCGTGTGTGTTTGTGTATTTGGTAGACTAATGGTTGACTAATGGTTGGCGTGTGTGTTTGGTAGACTAATGGTTGACTAATGGTTGACGTGTGTCTGTGTGTTTCTCCTGCAGTGTCGGATGGTGTGTAAGGACGTGCCAGCTGAGACTATGTATGATGTTCTCCATGACATCGAGTACCGGAGGAAATGGGACTCAAACGTCATCGAAACCTTCGATATCGGAAAACTCACTGTTAACGCAGACGTGGGCTACTACTCCTGTACGACACACACACACACACACACACACACACACACACACACACGCACACACATTCTTGGCGCTGTGTGTATGTTAATGAGGCTCCTCCTCGTCTGTGTCTAGGGAAGTGTCCCAAGCCGCTGAAGAACCGTGATGTCATCACGCTGCGCTCCTGGCTGCCCATGGGCAGTGATTACATCATCATGAACTACTCTGTCAAACATGCCGTAAGTATAAACATGTACAGGGAGAGTATCCTGGTCCAGAACCCTGTACTCTACCCCCTGGCCCATGGCTCTCCAACTCTGTTCCTGGAGAACTACCCCTCTATGGGTTCTCACTCCAACCCTGTTCCTGGAGAACTACCCCTCTATGGGTTCTCACTCCAACCCTGTTCCTGGAGAACTACCCCTCTATGGGTTCTCTCTCCAACCCTGCTCCTGGAGAACTACCCCTCTATGGGTTCTCTCTCCAACCCTGCTCCTGGAGAACTACCCCTCTATGGGTTCTCTCTCCAACCCTGCTCCTGGAGAACTACCCCTCTATGGGTTCTCACTCCAACCCTGTTCCTGGAGAACTACCCCTCTATGGGTTCTCACTCCAACCCTGTTCCTGGAGAACTACCCCTCTATGGGTTCTCACTCCAACCCTGTTCCTGGAGAACTACCCCTCTATGGGTTCTCACTCCAACCCTGTTCCTGGAGAACTACCCCTCTATGGGTTCTCTCTCCAACCCTGTTCCTGGAGAACTACCCCTCTATGGGTTCTCTCTCCAACCCTGTTCCTGGAGAACTACCCCTCTATGGGTTCTCACTCCAACCCTGTTCCTGGAGAACTACCCCTCTATGGGTTCTCGCTCCAACCCTGTTCCTGGAGAACTACCCCTCTATGGGTTCT
This sequence comes from Salmo trutta, assembly GCF_901001165.1. Taxonomy (NCBI): domain Eukaryota; kingdom Metazoa; phylum Chordata; class Actinopteri; order Salmoniformes; family Salmonidae; genus Salmo; species Salmo trutta. Next base: position 36,487,429 of record NC_042982.1, read on the forward strand.
CTCTCCAACCCTGTTCCTGGAGAACTACCCCTCTATGGGTTCTCACTCCAACCCTGCTCCTGGAGAACTACACCTCTATGGGTTCTCACTCCAACCCTGTTCCTGGAGAACTACCCCTCTATGGGTTCTCTCTCCAACCCTGTTCCTGGAGAACTACCCCTCTATGGGTTCTCTCTCCAACCCTGTTCCTGGAGAACTACCCCTCTATGGGTTCTCTCTCCAACCCTGTTCCTGGAGAACTACCCCTCTATGGGTTCTCTCTCCAACCCTGTTCCTGGAGAACTACCCCTCTATGGGTTCTCACTCCAACCCTGTTCCTGGAGAACTACCCCTCTATGGGTTCTCTCTCCAACCCTGTTCCTGGAGAACTACCCCTCTATGGGTTCTCACTCCAACCCCAGTTACAACCAACCGGATTCAGCTTATCAAGCAGCTAATTATTACAATCTGTTGCCCTAGACAACGTCTCCAGGAACCAGGTTGGAGTCAGTGGATAGGCTCAGGGGGATAGGCTCAGGGGGATAATAGGCTCAGGGGGATAATAGGCTCAGGGGGATAGGCTCAGGGGGATAATAGGCTCAGGGGGATAATAGGCTCAGGGGGATAATAGGCTCAGGGGGATAATAGGCTCAGGGGGATAGGCTCAGGGGGATAATAGGCTCAGGGGGATAATAGGCTCAGGGGGATAATAGGCTCAGGGGGATAATAGGCTCAGGGGGATAATAGGCTCAGGGGGATGATAGGCTCAGGGAGATGATAGGCTCAGGGGGATGATAGGCTCAGGGGGATGATAGGCTCAGGGGATGATAGGCTCAGGGGGATGATAGGCTCAGGGGGATGATAGGCTCAGGGGGATGATAGGCTCAGGGGGATGATAGGCTCAGTGGTAAGGCTCGGGGGATAATAGGCTCGGGGGGATAGGCTCGGGGGATAGGCTCGGGGGATAGGCTCGGGGGATAGGCTCGGGGGATAGGCTCGGGGGATAGGCTGAGGGGATAATAGGCTCAGGGGGATAGGCTCAGGGGGATAGGCTCAGTGGATAACCAACTGGTTGTACAACGCTCTGCAGGTAGAAACAGAAGAGAGAGAACAGACCTGCAGAATAGTTTCCCTTGACCTCAGTGGGAAACAAATGCTACGGTAGGACTGTCCACTCTATTTAAATGAACATGCTGTGGATGGACATGTCTTGGGGTATCTTTACTGTGTGTGTGTGTGTGTGTGTGTGTGTGTGTACATAAGTACAGTTTGATAAAGGTGGGCCGTGTGTTTACAGTAAGTGGAGTATTTGCTCACTTCAGTAAGACTGTGGGTGTATTAGTTGACTTAATCCCCTGGCATTTCAATAAAGCTTTATCGGTCCGTGCCACTGCTAACGTTGGATAAAGCCTGTGTTGGATAGGACAGTGGTAGCTCAGGGTTAGGTCACTCAACACTCAGACAGTAAAGTAAAGTAAAGCCTGTGTTGGATAGGACAGTGGTAGCTCAGTGTTAGATCACTCAACACTCAGACAGTACAGTAAAACCTGTGTGTTGGATAGGACAGTGGTAGCTCAGGGTTAGATCACTCAACACTCAGACAGTACAGTAAAACCTGTGTGTTGGATAGGACAGTGGTAGCTCAGGGTTAGGTCACTCAACACTCAGACAGTACATTGGCTCTGCCCTTCACCATTCGTCCTTGAGGATCTTTGAGAAGTGGAGAAGAACCTCGACTTTAGCTTATTGGAGGAGCGTTTGTAATACTGCTCTCCCTTCTCCTGTTCAATGAGACCTTAAGACTAGTCACCTACGGCAGGAAGGAAGGCGATTAGGGTTTGGTTTGGCATCAGACCTCTCTCTTTTTATTTCTCTCTCTGAGGGATCAATGTTAAGTTGACCTCTCATGTGACTACTGCTGCTGTAAGCTTCTGCTTTCCACACGCAAACACTCAGACAAACCTGCAAGACACAAACCTAGATCCAGACAAACACAGCTACTTTGCTCACATTGAGTTTAGTGCGAGGAGTGTGTAAGAGTTCACTGCTATTGGGCAAGGCCGGGCCAGCATCAGGAACTGACAGAGATCCAGAACAGAACTAGGATAGTAACTGTGAGTGAGAATCCATACTGTCACTTTACCCCTCCACAATATTACTTTGAGCAGTAAACTCCTGATCAGTTAATGTCGTGTTTTCAATGTAAACTCTGTTTAAGTGCAGGGCAGTGTATCATTTTATTGAAATACATTTTGGTTGAATGTTCTGGTCGTGTAGTGCACTCATGCAGAACAAACCCAAATAACTGGATTCAACTGTACAGCAGTTGAACTGTCAGTGGTTGAGACCATTTCCTCAGATGGAGGGTTCTGTGCTAACTAGGGCTGTTCCACTGTGTTTTCCTGTAGAAATACCCCCCTAAGAAGGACATGGTACGAGCGGTGTCCATCCAGACTGGCTACCTGATCCAGAGCCATGGACCGAACCACTGCACTCTCACCTACCTGGCACATGTGGATCCAAAAGGTAATACACACACACACACACACACACACATACAGCAGTGGAGGCTGCTGAGGGGAGCACAGCTCATAGTAATGGCTGGAATGGAGTCAATGGAATGGCATCAACCACATGGAAACCACATGTTTGATACCATTCTGTTGACTCCATTCCAGGATGTATTATGAGCTGTCCTCCCCTCAGCAGCCACCAGGTGGTTAATGTGCTTGGAGACTTAATGAATGATTCATACTCAGGACCTTCTTTCTACAGCTATCGCCATAGTAACTATGGATCTGGAGGACAGGGTCTGTCCCTCTCATTTCTCTCCTTCTCATACTCTTTTTGCCTCTTTCTTCCTCCTTCTCTCTCTCCTTCTCCTCCTCTTTTTGTCTCTTTCTCCACCCCTCTTTCTCCCTCTCTTTCTCTCTCTCTCCCTCTCCCTCTCCCTCTCTCTCCCTCTCTCTCCCTCTCTCTCCCTCTCTCTCTCTCCCTCTCTCTCTCTTTCTCTCTCCCTCTCTTTCTCTCTAACTCTCTCTTTCTCTCCCTCTCTTTCTCTCTTTCTCCCTCTCTATCTCTCCATCTCTCTTTGTATTGCTCTTTCTCTGTTATTCCCTCTCTTTTAAGATGGTAAAGCTCTTGATAATATCTCCATCTAATTCTCTCTAAATCACCTGTTCTGGTATGAGTGTGTGTGACATCTGTTAACAGTGGGTGATTTGACTGTGGGTGACACGACATGGTGTAACATCAATCTCTGTCCCTCCCAGGTTCACTACCCAAGTGGGTTGTTAACAAGTCTTCCCAGTTTCTGGCTCCCAAAGTAAGTACATTCCAGACTCCTTATGCCTACACTGCCCATCATTACACTCCCACTGTACACACTCCCACTCCCATCACCACATTATAATGCTGAAGCGAGGAGAGAGTTGGAGAGAGTTGGAGAGAGTTGGAGAGAGTTGGAGAGAGTTGGAGAGAGTTGGAGAGAGTTGGAGAGAGTTGGGGAGAGTTGGGGAGAGTTGGGGAGAGTTGAGGAGAGATGGGAGGAGAGATGGGAGGAGAGATGGGAGGAGAGATGGGGAGAGTTGGGGAGAGAGTTGGGGAGAGTTGAGGAGAGTTGGGGAGAGTTGGGGAGAGTTGGGGAGAGATGGGGAGCAGGCGTGTGTTACCTCTCTCAGCAGAGTCTGGTTGTCTGGACCCGGTGCACACGGGAGAACACCTGTGTATAATGTATGATTCTTCCTGCTCTTCCCTGGGCTAGAAACGTGTGTGTGCTGAAATAGGCCATGGGATCTCAAGGGAATGAGGAAAAATGGGGGAGAGCCCCAGTCTAAGGCACTGCATCTCAGTGCTAGAGGCGTCACTACAGGCCCTGGTTCGATTCCAGGCTGTATCACAACCGGCTGTGATTGGGAGTCCCACCCGGGTTAGTGTTTGGCCAGGGTAGGCCGTCATTGTAAATAGAATTTGTTCTTTACTGACTTGCCTTGATAAATTAAATACAAATATATAGATCTCAGAGGTTACTACATGGTACAGCAGACATCTCTCTCTCCATCACTAGGTTACTACATGGTACAGCAGACATCTCTCTCTCTCTCCATCACTAGGTTACTACATGGTACAGCAGACATCTCTCTCTCCATCACTAGGTTACTACATGGTACAGCAGACATCTCTCTCTCTCCATCACTAGGTTACTACATGGTACAGCAGACATCTCTCTCTCTCTCCATCACTAGGTTACTACATGGTACAGCAGACATCTCTCTCTCCATCACTAGGTTACTACATGGTACAGCAGACATCTCTCTCTCTCTCTCTCCATCACTAGGTTACTACATGGTACAGCAGACATCTCTCTCTCCATCACTAGGTTACTACATGGTACAGCAGACATCTCTCTCTCTCTCCATCACTAGGTTACTACATGGTACAGCAGACATCTCTCTCTCCATCACTAGGTTACTACATGGTACAGCAGACATCTCTCTCTCTCTCCATCACTAGGTTACTACATGGTACAGCAGACATCTCTCTCTCTCTCCATCACTAGGTTACTACATGGTACAGCAGACATCTCTCTCTCCATCACTAGGTTACTACATGGTACAGCAGACATCTCTCTCTCTCCATCACTAGGTTACTACATGGTACAGCAGACATCTCTCTCTCTCTCTCCATCACTAGGTTACTACATGGTACAGCAGACATCTCTCTCTCTCTCTCCATCACTAGGTTACTACATGGTACAGCAGACCTCTCTCTCTCTCTCCATCACTAGGTTACTACATGGTACAGCAGACATCTCTCTCTCTCTCCATCACTAGGTTACTACATGGTACAGCAGACACTCTCTCTCTCCATCACTAGGTTACTACATGGTACAGCAGACATCTCTCTCTCTCTCCATCACTAGGTTACTACATGGTACAGCAGACATCTCTCTCTCCATCACTAGGTTACTACATGGCTACAGGCAGACATCTCTCTCTCTCTCTCTCATCACTAGGTTACTACATGCCGTACAGCAGACCTCTCTCCTCTTCTCCATCACTAGGTTACTACATGGGTACAGCAGACATCTCTCTCTCTACTCCATCACTAGGTGTACTACATGTTAACAGCAGACATCTCTCGCTCTCTCCATCACTAGGTTACTACATGGTACAGCAAGACATCTCTCTCTCTCCATCACTAGGTTACTACATGGTACAGCAGACATCTCTCTCTCTCTCTCCATCACTAGGTTACTACATGGTACAGCAGACATCTCTCTCTCTCTCCATCACTATGTTACTACATGGTACAGCAGACATCTCTCTCTCTCTCTCCATCACTAGGTTACTACATGGTACAGCAGACATCTCTCTCTCTCTCTCCATCACTAGGTTACTACATGGTACAGCAGACATCTCTCTCTCTCTCTCCATCACTAGGTTACTACATGGTACAGCAGACATCTCTCTCTCTCTCTCCATCACTAGGTTACTACTAGGTACAGCAGACATCTCTCTCTCTCCATCACTAGGTTACTACATGGTACAGCAGACATCTCTCTCTCCTCTCCATCACTAGGTTACTACATGGTACAGCAGACATCTCTCTCTCTCTCTCCATCACTAGGTTACTACATGGTACAGCAGACATCTCTCTCTCTCTCCATCACTAGGTTACTACATGGTACAGCAGACATCTCTCTCTCTCTCTCTCTCCATCACTAGGTTACTACATGGTACAGCAGACATCTCTCTCTCTCTCCATCACTAGGTTACTACATGGTACAGCAGACATCTCTCTCTCTCTCCATCACTAGGTTACTACATGGCTACAGCAGACATCTCTCTCTCTCTCCATCACTAGGTACTACATGGCTACAGCAGACATCTCTCTCTCTCTACCATCACTAGGCTTAATACATGGTACAGCAGACATCTCTCTCTCTCTCCATCACTAGGTTACTACATGGTACAGCAGACATCTCTCTCTCTCTCCATCACTAGGTTACTACATGGTACAGCAGACATCTCTCTCTCTCTCCATCACTAGGTTACTAGCATGGATACAGCAGACATCTCTCTCTCTCTCCATCACTAGTTACGACATGGTACAGCAGACATCTCTCTCTCTCTCCATCACTAGGTTATACATGGTACAGCAGACATCTCTCTCTCTCTCCATCACTAGGTTACTACATGGTACAGCAGACATCTCTCTCTCTCTCCATCACTAGGTTACTACATGGTACAGCAGACATCTCTCTCTCTCTCTCCATCACTAGGTTACTACATGGTACAGCAGACATCTCTCTCTCTCTCTCCATCACTAGGTTACTACATGGTACAGCAGACATCTCTCTCTGTCTCTGTGTGTCAGTATATGGTACAGCAGACAACACAACTGCTCACTGCTGCTTGTGTTCCTTTTTATCCTTGGCTAAATGCAGATCTCTCTCTGTGTGTGTGTGTGTGTGTGTGCAGGCGATGAAGAAGATCAGTAAGGCGTGTCTAAAGTACGGAGAGTGGAAGCAGAGACACACCCCAGGCTATAAGCCCTGGCTCTACCCTGAGCAGACTACACTTCCCACAATCCCTGTGTCCGAGCTTAGCATCCAGCACGCAGACAGCCTGGAGAACATTGACGAGAGTACACTCAGCGAGATGCAGACGCGGGAGGAGAGAGACAGCGACTAACATCACACACACTTTGTTTTTCCTCTCCAGTCAGTTTTTGTCCTGAATCACTGCCCCTATTGTCCATTATAACATGTCTCTGGATCACATTGGCTGTCTCCTGTAAAGAATCCTGAACACACACCAGTCCACTCTCTGTTCCTCAACACTACAGATGTATGAATGTATGTAGAGTTCAATCTTAAATACAGATTCCTACAAAGGTTTTCATATTTCATTTGTGATCCGAGTCTTTCTTAAAGTGTGTGTGTGTGTGTGTGTGTGTGTGTGTGTGTGTGTGCGTGCGTGCGCTAAATGAGGTCTGACGAATGATTGACCTGATTTAACAGATTGTTCTGGTCTGAATCCATCTCACACACACACTCACACACACACACGTACACACTGTTTAATGTCACTACTGCTGTGTGGCCTAGTTTGGAACAGGGATCCCCACTCTGGGTTGGCATGGCAACTCCCCACTCAACTTAACACCAGGGAAAGACTGGGACGTTGGAGGGAAGAGTGGAGATGGGGGGAGGGAAGAGAGTGGGGGGGAGGGAACAGAGTGGGGGGAGGGGAACAGAGTGGAGATGTGGGTGGGGAGGGAGAAAGGAGCTGGGGGGGGAGTGGAGATGGGGAGGAAGTGAGAGCTCAGATGTTGACCTCCCCTTCATTGGGGGGGGGGGGTGTAGTATCTGAGAGTATTAATTGTAACTAAAACTGTCTCTCTCTCACACACACATCAATCCAGTCTTTGCAGATAGTCTGTAGGGCTATTGCTAAGGGAAGCGTTTGAGGAGGAGTTGGGGCCTGAAATGGGAACAGGCCAAATCATTGCAGTACTCCCTCTGTTTTTAGGCCTATTTCTCAAAACACAGACATGGTTTGGTAGTTTACAATGTATCACATACTTAAAGTAATTAAGTTTGGTTACCATGGGACTTCTGGGACAGGCGACTCTGAAGGGACATGATTGTTCTTTGAACTGTCACAGGGCTACATCCTGCCCTATAGTAAGAGACAGTAGGCTTAGTGAAGCACCTACACACACACACACACACACAACACACCACACACACACACACGTACAGTGCATTCGGAAAGGATTCAGACCCCTTGACTTTTTCCACTTTTTGTACATTGCAGCCTTACTCTAAAATGGATTACATCGTTTTTCCACCCTCATCTACACACAATAACCCATAATGACATAGCAAAAACAGGTTTTTAGATGTTTTGCATGTTTTGCAAAACATTACATTTACAGAACTATTCTGACACTTTACTCAGTACTTTGTTGAAGCACCTTTGGCAGCGATTACAGCCTCAAATTTTCTTCGGTATGATGCTACAAGCTTGGCAGACCTGTATTTGGGGAGTTTTTTCCCATTCTCCTCTGCAGATCCTCTCAAGCTCTGTCAGGTTGGATGGGGAGTGTCGCTGCACAGCTGTTTTCAGGTCTCTCCAGAGATGTTCGATCGGTTCAAGTCCGGGCTCTGGCTGGGTCACTCAAGGACAATGAGACTTGTCCCGAAGCCAGTCAGTCCTGCGTTGTCTTGGCTGTGTGCTTAGGGTTGTTGTCCTGTTGGAAGGTGAACCTTCGTCCCAGTCTGAGGTCCTGAGAGCTCTGGAGCAGGTTTTCATCAAGGATCTCTCTGTACTTTTCTCTGTTCATCTTTCCCTCGATCCTGACTAGTCTCCCAGTCCCTGCCGCTGAAAAACATCCCCACAGCATGATACTGCCACCACAGTGCTTCCCCGTAGGGATGGTCCCAGATGTCCTCCAGATGTGACCCTTGGCATTCAGGTTAATCTTGGTTTCATCAGACCAAAGAATCTTGTTTCTCATGGTCTGAGAGTCTTTAGCTGTCTTTTGGTAAACTCCAAGCTGGATGTTATGTGCCTTTTACTGAGGAGTGGCTTCCGTCTGGCCACTCTACCATAAAGGCCTGATTGGTGGAGCAGAGATGGTTGTCTTCCGGAAGGTTCTCCCATCTCCACAGAGGACCTCTGGAGCTCTGTCAGAGTGACCATCGGGTTCTTGGTCACCCCCCTAACCAAGGCCCTTCTCGCCCGATTGCACAGTTTAGCGGGGCGGCCAGCTCTAGGAAGAGTCTTGTTGGTTCCAAACTTCTTCCATTTAAGAATGATGGAGGCCACTGTGTTCTTGGGGACCTTCAATGCTGCAGAAATGATTTGGTACCCTTCCCCAGATCTGTGCCTCGACACAATCCTGTCTCTGAGCTCAACGGACAATTCCTTCCAACTCATGGCTTGTTTTTGCTCTGACATGTACTGTCAACATGCTAGACCTTATACAGACAGGTGTTTGCCTTTCCAAATCATGTCCAATCAATTGAATTGACCACAGGTGGACTCCAATCAAGTTGTAGAAACATCTCAAGGATGATCATTGGAAACAGGATGCACCTGAGCTCAATTTCTAGTCTCATAGCAAAGGGTCTGAATACTTCTGTAAATGAGGTATTTCTGTTATTTCTTTAAACCTTTGCAAAAAAATCCTAAAACCTGTATTCGCTTTGTCATTATGGACTAATGTGTGTACATTTTTTAATTTAATAAATTTTAGAACAAGGCTGTAATGTGGAAAAATTCAAGGGGTCTGAATACTTTCCGAAGGCACTGTTGGACACGTTTTTGTTTGCAAATCCTGTTATCTTCTTCTATGGTATTATGGCGTTCGCACAATTTTATGTGCATGCCAAGACAAGTTTGGTAAAGTACACTATTTGATAACCAGAACATTTTGGAATGTATTATTTTTTACTATTTGAAAATGATTTTCATTAACATTCAGTACTACGTTCTGTAATGTTAGGCTACATTATGTTTTGGAGAATGTTAATTGTGATTTTACATATTTCGTTTTTTGATTGGGTTTGCTGTCTGGCTTGGCTATACATGAATGCTGCATTCGTAACCAAGTGGGAATTTACCACATACTGGGAACAATCCACTAAAACGGCCCTCCAACTGGTCATTATTAGTGGGAAACTCCTCTGTCATCCTGAGCTCCCACATGCTGTCCTCTGGTGTCACCTAATAAGGAAATTACCTAGATAACAGCATTTTCATGTGGCAGCATGTAACTTTTCAGTGCCCATGACAAATGGGCCTAGTCTAAAACCCAGTTTAAGCCTCATGTTTTTTTTAAGTTTGTCAATTTTTGTTTTGTTTTGTCCTGCACTGTAAATAAGGCAAACTGTGACCAGTTGCCTGGCTACCTGTCCACATCACCAAACTGATGTTTCTTCTCCACGATGAGTCTGGATTTGCCTCCCTCCCCTATAATTTATAGAACGCATAAACATTCTGACTGTTCTGATTGGTCCCATAAACCAATGGGTTGGGCCAGAGTCGGCCTACATGGCATAAGCAACGTATGTTTTTCCACTGGTTAGATTTGTTAGAGACGATCCAATCGCTGAATCATTTGATTTATACAACGCCCCTCATTTTGAAATGAAGTCTCAGAAATGTCTTCTAGGATGGCAGATTCAGACTGAATGTATGTAGCGATTGATAGAGCAGTGGAATTACATTCAGGGTGAGTCATCAGGCAACTACGACCTGGAACCCAAATGTGTATCTGTACCACTGTCTCAGTTTAGAAGGCTCCACAATGCGCATGAAGGCCCGTCTCCCTGCCACCCACGGATCGACCCCACCATGGATGCTAGACCAGGGGTGAGTCACTGTCTTTCCTGTCTTCCCCATTTCCTCTCCTTCTCCCCTCCTCCTCTACCCCTTCTCCCCGCTACAGGCTATGCCTATACCTCCACACAGCTGCAAGCCAATGGAAAAGGAGGGACATAGGTTTATAATGTAGTCTTTATTCTGCAGCACTGTGTCCTACATAGACCATGTTTCCCCTCGGACAATAAAATGAATTTATAATCTGCATCCAACGTCTTTATTGTGTAGCCTAATCATCTCATGCTATTTTTTTTTGTGGGAAAAAATCGAATAGACCTATGCCACTTTCAGGGCAATACAATCCCATAAACCACAATAGCCCTTGGTCCTAAGGGCAATACAATCCCATAAACCACAATAGCCTTGGTCCTAAGGGCAATACAATCCCATAAACCACAATAGCCTTGGTCCTAAGGGCAATACAATCCCATAAACCACAATAGCCTTGGTCCTAAGGGCAATACAATCCCATAAACCACAATAGCCTTGGTCCTAAGGGCAATACAATCCCATAAACCACAATAGCCTTGGTCCTAAGGGCAATACAATCCCATAAACCACAATAGCCTTGGTCCTAAGGGCAATACAATCCCATAAACCACAATAGCCTTGGTCCTAAGGGCAATACAATCCCATAAACCACAATAGCCTTGGTCCTAAGGGATTGGATTTATGTAATATCTAGGCCTACTCAACTAGTCTGAGTAGAAGATGCCTGCAGATGAGGAAATCCATATGTATTCACAGAAATAACGTAGGCCTATATATATATTGGTCTCCGGGAGAGTTGTTAGGACAGATCGACTCTGACTGCAGGCATAGGCCTACTTTTCAGCGCCAGTGAAAGAAACTCTCATCCCATGGAGTTCGTTACTGTAGCCTCAACACTACAGCAGTCACTTGTCGCCTTCATGTGGTTGAAAACGACACGACACACCGTCCTAGAATCACTCAGAAATATGGATGTGAATACAATGTCCAGTGTTGCTATTTTATGTTTCCACGCAGAATGGACCGATCGTTTTAGACAGAATGGCTCCTGTTGCAAAGCACCTGACCGAATTGTCCCCACGTTGCTACTAATGTCCAGAAATAACTTGTTAGCCTGCGATTCGTCTCCAAAACGTACATTTGTGTGGAACTGGTTCCCTGTCTGTGTGTTCTTCATAGGTTGAAAAGTGGACTGGCTGAAAACCGGACTGTGCTCCTTCTGAATTGTAATCGGTCACGTGACCGCGGCGGAAGTTTTCGGTGGATTTGTGTCTTTGCTGCTTTTGAAGCGTGAGAAAAGATACTGACGAACTCGCCCTGAAACATCCCCCTGAAACATCCCCAAATACCACCAAACCTCAACTCCAGTCAGCAGGGAAACTGTTCAAAACACAGACAAGGTAAATCAGATATATTTTACATTTTCTGGAGAGTTTATAATTGAAAAACGTCAGGAAAGAAAGGACCAAAACAGATTTTGTAATGAGGTGAATTTGTAAAGAATTCCTCTGCACTTTGTAGTATAGTTGCGAAGGCATAACAGCCTAAACTCGGATGTTATTGTCAAGTCTAGCTAGGTTTTTAGAGCAACCTGTAGGATTGTAAACGGGCAGTTAGTTAGTTCATGTATTAAAATGACCGCCTGTAGCGTTTCATCGTGGAGAAAATAAAATGATAAACGCCTAGAAGCGTTTTTCCTTCTTTTGTAGTAGATTTAGGTTATAGTTTAAACGACGGAGAAGCGAGGACCCCGTCTCCATTATTGTAAAACGCTGACACGGTGTTTATCCCAGAGGGATTGTGTTTTCTTATCGGATCTCAGGGCTCACGTCCGCTCAATTTACAGGATAATAAATCAATCATTTACAATATTAACAAGTTATTTCCGTGAGTGAAATGGGAGTTGTGTTACTGGAATAGACTGAGTTAATGTGCACCTCTGTCGGTGTTCCGCCGTCGTCCAAACTACAGGTGCAGATTTGACAGGTGCTTGGCAGAGCCATGTATTTAGCGCCCCATTAACATGGGGAATAGTTAAACAATACTATGTAACTGTATGTCTACAATTAGAACAATATTACAAATTCCCTCACCATTATTATTATTATTATTATAACACACAAAATCATAATACATTTAATTTGTATAGTGCTTTTCATTACAGTTATCTCAAAGCTCTACTGAGAAAAAAAAATCTATACAATTAAAAACCACATACATTTAAAATCAAGGCAGGTAAAAGGGCAGTAGTGGGCTAGGTGCCAAAATCATTACAGATTGCGACTAGAGGGCTTTAAGCATTCCATAGGTGAGGGGCAAGGCAGCGGAAGGCTTGGCCCCCCCATAGTTCGGAGACGTGTCTTGGGGACTTGAAGCAGTAGGGAGTGGCTGGAGCGGGGACTGCTAGGTGGCTCGCTGATTGAGATGAGGTTGCTGATGTAGGTTGGGCTCAAAATACACCTTATGAAACAGCAGGGACTGTGAAGAGACACACACAAAGGTATCGACGCACACAAGCGCCAGCACACGCACTCTACACACACGTACATTGTAATATTGTTGTATGTGGTATTATAACTTTTGCATTTAGATATGTAGTGGTGTAGTAATGTCATATGATGTACTGTTTCATCTTTTGTTTTATATGTAATGTTAGTGCCTGAATGCTATTGGACCCCAGGAAGATCCCTAATAAATAGAAATGTCATTTAAAAACAGGATAGGCCCAAGCAGTGACACCGCATGTGACTGTAGAATCCTCTGATCTGGTCTCTCCAATAGTGATGTATTGCTTCCTATTGGAGAGTTAGGAGGAGAATCAATTCAGAGCTGTTAGAGAGATAGCAGTGTGCTCTCTGAGACGCTGCAGGAGGATGTTGTGGCCTACGGTTGTCAAAAGCAGACCTGAGATCTAAGAGGAAGATACTAGAATATCCTGAATCAGAAGCTAAGAACTAAGTCGTGGTTGGGCTAGGTGATATGGCCAAAATATATCACCAGTATAAAAAACAATGTGTCGGTATTTTATGTTTTTGAATAATACAAGTCTACATTTGCTTTATGAGTAGTGAGTGACCCAGGGTGGCAAAACACAAGTGATTTCAATGGGTCTTTCTCCATTCTGATCAATTAAACTTCAACCCAAAATTATTTTCAGCATTTTCATCAATTTCTGCATTCCTGCACTCATTTGAGATCATTTCCACACTGCCATGAGGGTCTGCACGATATGTGAAAACAATCTAGGCCTTATGTATAACCAAATGTTGCAAATGCGATTTGACTTGCGATTTAGCGCAAAACACTTGGGTGAACTGTTGGAATCATGGAAATAGAATTATTCAATTTTTTTTGTTAGAATGTAATAGTGGGCACTTTGAACAGTGTTTTTTGACATAACAACGAATTAAAATGCCTGGGAGGAGTTTTTGTGACAAGTTAGCTAACCAAATTGTTGATAAGTGTTCCTAGGGGACCCTATAGACTTTGGCTACATCGAATGTTTTCTCTTCGCTACCTCCTGTAAGTCAGAAGTTTACATACTCCTTAGCCAAATACATTTAAACTCAGTTTTTCACAATTCCTAAAATCTAATCCAAGTAAAAAATTCCCTGTTTTAGGTCAGTTAGGAACGCCACTTTATTTTAAGAATGTGAGAATGATTATTTCAGTTTTATTTGTTTCATCACATTCCCAGTGGGTCAGAAGTTTATATACACTCAATTAGTATTTGGTAGCATTGCCTTTAAATTGTTTAACTCGGGTCAAACGTTTCAGGTAGCCGTCCACAAGCTTCCCACAATAAGTTGGGTGAATTTTGGCTTGGGGTCATTGTCCATTGGAAGACCCATTTGCGACCAAGCTTTTAACTTCATGACTGATGTCTTGAGATGCTTCAATATATCTACATCATTTCCACCCTTATGATGCCAAGCTATTTTGTGAAGTTCACACAGTACCTCCTGCAGCAAAGCACCCCCACAACATAATGCTGCCACCCCCGTGCTTCACGGTTGGGATGGTGTTCTTCGGTTTGCAAGCCTCCCCCTTTTTTCCTCCAAACATAATGATGGTAATTATGACCAAATAGTTATATTTTTGTTTCATCAGACCAGAGGACATTTTGTCCAAAACAGTACCATCTTTGTCCCCATGTGCATTTGCAAACCGTATGTCTGGCTTTTTTTATGGCGGTTTTGGAGCAGTGGCTTCTTCCTTGCTGAGCGGCCTTTCAGGTTATGTCGATATAGGACTCGTTTTACTGTGGATATAGATACTTTTGTACCCTGTTTCCTCCAGCATCTTCACAAGGTCCTTTGCTGTTGTTCTGAGTTGATTTGCACTTTTCACACCAAAGTAAGTTCATCTCTAGGAGACATAACGCATCTCCTTCCTGAGTGGTTATGACGGCTGCGTTGGTCCATGGTGTTTATACTTGCGTACTATTGTTTATAGAGATGAACGTGTTACCTCAGGCGTTTGGAAATTTCCCCCAAATGATGAACCAGATTTGTGGAGGTCTACAATTTTTTTTCTGAGGTCTTGGCTGATTTTCTTTTGATTTCCCCATGATGTCAAGCAAAGAGGCACTGAGTTTGAAGGTAGGCTTTTGAAATACATCCACAGGTACACCTCAATTGACTCAAATGATGTCAATTAGCCTATCAGAAGCTTCTAAAGCCATGACATCATTTTCTGGACATTTCCAAGCTGTTTAAAGGCACAGTCAACTTAGTGTATGCAAACTTCTGAACTCACTAGAATTGTGAAACAGTGAGCTATAAGTGAAATAATCTGTCTGTAAACAATTGTTGAAAAAAAACATTGTGTCATGTCACTTAATGATGGTGTTGGAGTCGTGCTTGGCTACGCAGTCGTGGGTGAACAGGGAATACAGGAGGGGACATGGTACACACCCTTGAGGGGCCCCAGTGTTAAGGATCAACGTGTTGTTGCCTACTCTTACCACCTGGGGGCGGCTCGTCAGGAAGTCCATGATCCAGTTGCAGAGGTAGGTGTTTCGTCCCAGAGTCTTAGCGTAGTGATGAGCTTCGTGGGCACTATGGTGTTGAATGCTGCGCTGTAGTCGATGAATAGCATTCTCACATAGGTGTTCCTTTTGTCAAGGTGAGGAAGGGCGGTGTGGAGTGCGATTGAGATTGCGTCATCTGTGGATCTGTTGGGGCGGTATGCAAATTAGAGTGGCTCTAGGGTTTCCGGGAGGATGCCTGTTAATGTGATCCATGACCAGCCTTTCAAAGCACTTCATTGCTACTAACGTGAGTGCCATGGGGCGGTAATCATCTGCGATTGATTTAAATTTCAGTCATGGGATTTGTTTTTGCTTTAACCCCAGTATGCTAGTTGTTGGCCATGCTTGCTGATGGCCAGTGGTGTTAAGTACTTAAGTAAAAATACTTTATTGTACTATTTAAGAAGTTTGGGGGTATCTGTACTTTTACTTAACTACAAAAGGATTACTTTTTACTCCATACATTTTCCCTGACACCCAAAAGCACTCGTTACATTTTGAATGTGTAGCAGGACAGGAAAATTGTAAAATGGCCATGCACTTATCAAGAAAACATCCCTGGTCATCCCTATTGCCTCTGATCTGGCAGACTCACTATACACAAATGTCTTAGTGTTAAAGTGTGCCCCTGGCTCTCCGTAATAAAAAATAAAAAAATAATAATATGGCTCCACCTGGTTTGCTTAATGTAAGGAATTTGAAATTATTTATACTTTTAATACTTATGTATATTTAAAAACCAAATACTTTTACTAAAGTAGTATTTACTGGGAGACTTTTACTTGAGTAATTTTCTATTAAGTTATCTTTACTTTTACTCAAGTATGACATGCTGGGTACTTTTTCTACAACCGCTGATGGCCATGCTGGTATGACATTCTAGCTGTTGGCCATGCTGGTTGACATGCGAGCTGGTGACCATGCTGGTTGACATTGTAGCTGTTGACCATGCTGGTTGACATGGTAGCTGTTGACCATGCTGGTTGACATGCTGCTGTTGGACCATGCTGGTTGACATGCTAGCTGTTGACCATGCTGGTTGACATGCTAGCTGTTGACCATGCTGGTTGACATGCTATGCTGTTGACCATGCTGGTTGACATGCTAGCTGTTGACCATGCTGGGTTGACATGGTAGCTGTTGACCATGCTGGTTGACATGGTAGCTGTTGACCATGCTGGTTACATGCTAGCTGTTGACCATGCTGGTTGACATGCTAGCTGTTGACCATGCTGGTTGACATGCTAGCTGTTGACCATGCTGGTTGACTGGTAGCTTGTGACCATGTGGTTGACATGCTAGCTGTTGACCATGCTGGTTGACATGCTAGCTGTTGACCATGCTGGTTGACATGCTAGCTGTTGACCATGCTGGTTGACATGCTAGCTGTTGACCATGCTGGTTGACATGCTAGCTGTTGACCAGGCTGGTTGACATGCTAGCTGTTGACCATGCTGGTTGACATGCTAGCTGTTGACCATGCTGGTTGACATGCTAGCTGTTGACCATGCTGGTTGACATGCTAGCTGTTGACCATGCTGGGTTGACATGCTAGCTGTGGCCATGCTGGTTGACATGCTAGCTGTGGCCATGCTGGTTGACATGCTAGCTGTTGGCCATGCGGCCATGCTAGCTGTTGGCCATGCGGCCATGCTAGCTGTTGGCCATGCTAGTTGACATGCTAGCTGTTGGCCATGCTAGTTGACATGCTAGCTGTTGGGCCATGCTAGTTTGACATGCTAGCTGTTGGCCATGCTAGCTGATGGCCATGCTAGTGACATGCTAGGTGATGCCATGGGCTAGTGCTTATGCCATGCTAGCTGATGGTCATGCTAGTTGACATGCCTAGCTGATGGCCATGCTAGCTGACATGCTAGCTATGCTAGTTGACATGAAATCATGTGAATAAACTGAATAAAAAAAAGAAGAAGAACGCAACGAAATACATTATGAAACAAAGATAAATGACATAAACGAATGATAGTACCTTAAAGAATGGAGCACCTCTTAAATTACATTTGGGCAAAAAACCAAACTCCGCGCTATCATTCACTGAATCAGATTGGCTCATTCATCACAACTTGAATATTTTTTAATTGCCGAGATAGCAAATTAGGCGTAATTTTTCCAGCAACAAACGCTGACACTACACATCCAAGTATATCTGAAGAAATTATGAAAGACAGGCGTTGCAATTTTGAATTCCGTAGATGTGAGTGTGGAAGAGGTGGAAAAAGTTTTTTACAACGACAAGCCACCGGGGTCCTGACAACTTGGATGGAAAATGACTGCAGGTAATAGCAGCCGATATTGCCACTCCTATTTGCCATATCTTCAATTTAAGCCTACTAGAAAGTGGTACCCTCAGCCCTGGAGGGAAGCGAAAGTCATTCCACTACCCAAGAATTGTAAAGCCCCCTTTACTGGCTCAAATAGCTGACCAATCAGCCTGTTACCAACCCTTAGTAAACTTTTGGAAAAATTATGTTTGACCAGATACAATTCCACCATCAGCACCGGCCTGTGCCCTACCTTCCCTAACCTTCCCTAAGCTCTCACCTTACATTAAGTTTGAATTCGTCCTGCTAGGTGCCTTTAAACTGGGACATGCTTAAACCACCTGACCAAGTCCTAAAGCAATGGGACTGCCTAAATTTTTCTCAGGTTATTACCAATCCCACAAGATATGACTCCAAACACTCAAAAAAAAAGGCTACTCTCCTTGATGTTATCCTCACAAATAATCTTGATGGGTATCAGTCAGGTGTTTTCTGTAATGACCTTAGTGATCACTTTTACAACCGTGTTCACACTGGCTTCTCAGTGAAACAACCTGTCCTGATTTGTTATAGACGCTTGCTAAAAAACTTGAATGAGCAAGTCTTCATTCCTGACCTGGCCTCTGGAAATTGGTATAGAATCAGCTTGATCCCCTCATTTTTATATCTTCAGTGGTATTGTAAACAAACACCTCAAAGAAAATGAGAATTAAAAACGGGTTCAGTCCCTGGTTCGACCGGGATCTGGCAGAGTTACCCCCACCTCAATAATTCCATTTGGCGAAAGGCTCGGCACACACATACTCAGGCTGACTGGCTCTCGTTCAGGCAAATGAGAAATAAGTGCACTCAGGCTATCCAGAAAGCCAATGTTAGTTACTTTAAGGAGCAGTTCTCTCTCTGTGGGTCTAACCCCAAGAAGTTCTGGGAAACGGTTAAAGACCTCGAGGATAAACCCTTCTCACAGCTGCCCATGTCCCTTAAAGTTGATGTGGTTGTTACTGACAAGAAGCACATGGCTGAGCTCTTTAATCACCACTTCATTATGTCAGGATTCCTATTTGACTCAGCCATGCCTCATTGCCCATCCAACATTTCCTCTACTCCCACCCCTTCTAATGCGACTAGCCCCGATGCTCCTCCCTCTTTTTCCACTGCCACGCTACAAAGTTTCTCCTTGCAGGCGGTCACTGAGTCTGAGGTGCTAAAGGAGGTTCTTTAACTTGACCCCAAAAAAACATCTGGGTCAGATGGTTTAGATCCAGAAGGTTGCACCCCCTATCATCGCCAAGCCTATCTCTGACCTTTTTAACTTGTGTCTCTTCTCTGGGGAGGTGCCCATTGGTTGGAAGGCAGCCATAGTGTGTCCTTTATTTCTAAGGAGGAGATCAAGCTGATCCTAACAATTTCTATTTTACCTGTTTATCAAAAGTGTTGGAAAAACTTTAAGGAGCAGTTCTCTCTCTGTCAATAATCAACTTACTGGCTTTCTTGACGTCTATAATATTCTCTCTGGTATGCAATCTGATTTCCGCTCAGGCTATAGATGTGTCACTGCAACCTTAAAGGTCCTCAATGATGTCACCATTGCCTTGATTCTAAGCAATTTTTATTGACTTGGCCAAAGCTTTTTGAGACTAGACCATTCCATTCTTGTGGGCCGGCTTAGGACTATTGGTGTCTCTGAGGGGTCTTTGGCCTGGTTTACTAACTACCTCTCTCAAAGAGTGCAGTGTATAAAGTCAGAACATCTGCTGACTCAGCCACTGCCTGTCACCAAGGGAATACCCCAAGGCTTGATCCTAGGCCCCACACTCTTCTCAATTTACACTGACAACATAGCTCAGGCAGTAGGATGCTCTCCTCAGCCATTTATATGCAGATGATACAGTCTTATACTCAGCTGGCCCCTCCCTGGATGTTGTGTTAAATACTCTACAACAAAGCTTTCTTAGTGTCCAACAAGCTTTCTCTGTCCTTAGCCTTGTTCTGAACACCTCCAAAACAAAGGTCATGTGGTTTGGTAAGAAGACTGCCCCTCTCCTCACAGGTGTGATTACGACCCTCTGAGGGTTTAGAGCTTGAGGTAGTCACCTCATACAAGTACTTGGGAGTATAGCTAGACGGTGTGCACTGTCCTTCTCTCAGCACATAATCAAAGCTGCAGGCCTAAAGTTTAAATCTAGACTTGGTTTCCTCTATCGTATCGCTCCTCATTTCACCCCAGCTGCCAAACTAACCCTGATTCAGATGACCATCCTACCCATGCTAGATTACGGAGACATAATTTATAGATCGGCAGGTAAGGGTGCTCTCAAGCGGCTAGATGTTCTTTACCGATCGGCCATCAGATTTGCCATTCAATGCTCCTTATAAGACACATCACTCCAGTCTATACTCCTCTGTAAACTGGTCATCTCTGTATACCCGTTGCAAAGACCCACTGGTTGATGCTTATTTATAAACCCCCCTCTTAGGCCTCACTCCCCCTATCTGAGATATTTATTGCAGCCCTCATCCTCCACATACAACACCCGTTCTGCCAGTCACATTGTTGTTAAAGGTCCCCAAAGCACACACATCTCTGGGTCGCTCCTCTTTTCAGTTCACTGCAGCTAGCAACTGGAACGACCTGCAAAAAACACTCAAACTGGACAGTTTTTATCTCCATCTCTACATTCAAAGACTCAATCATGGACACTCTTACTGACAGTGGTGGCTGCTTTGCCTAATCTATTGTTGTCTTTACCTTCTTACCTTTGTGCTGTTGTCTGTGCCCAATAATGTTTGTACCCATGTTTTGTGCTGCTTCCATGTTATGTTGCTACCATGTTGTTGTCATGTGGTGTTGCTACCATGATGTGTTGTCTTGTGTTGTTGACTTAAGTCTCTCTTTATGTAGTTGTTGGGGTTCGTCGTGATGTGTGTTTTGTCCTATCATTTTTATTTAATGAATTTTTTTAATCCCAGCCCCATCCCTGCAGAGGAGGGCTTTTGGTTTAGACCGTCATTGTAAATAAGAATTTGTTTTTATCTGACTTAACTAGTTAAATAAAGGTTTAAATAAAATAAAATAAATCTAATTTACAGTAAATAAATTGACAACAGACTTTTAGCACACGTATAGGGAAGGACATTCAACAAGCACAGCACTTACTCAAATGACTGATGATAGGCTGAGACATGATTATAAAAAGATTGGGGGGGGCTGTTAGACTTCAGTGCGGCTTTTGACATTATCGATCATAGTCTGCTGCTGGAAAACATATGTGTTATGGCTTTACACCCCGGTTGCTATATTGTGGATAAAGAGTTTACCTGTCTAATCCAGGTTAGAATCAGGAAATTCCCAGGGCAGCGTCTAGGCCTCTTACTTTTTTCATCTTTACTAACGACATGCCATTGGCATTAAGTAAAGCCAGTGTGTCTAGTATGTGGCTGACTCAACACTATACACGTCAGCTACTAAAGTGACTAAAATAACTGCAAAACTAAAAGCATGTATTTGGGACAAATCATTCACTAAACCCTAAACCTCAACTAAATCTTGCAATGAATAATGTGGAATGAGCAAGTTCGAGGTTGACTCTAAACTGCTTGGCGTAACCCTGGATTGTAAACTGTCCTGGTCAAAACATATTGATACAACAGTAGCTAATATGGGGAGAAGTCTGTCCATAATAAAGCACTGCTCTACTTTCTTAACAGCACTATCAACAAGGCAGGTCCTACAGGCCCTAGGTTTGTCGCACCTGGACTACTATTCAGGTGCCTTGGTCAGGTGCCTTGGTCAGGTGTGTGGTCAGGTGCCTTGGTCAGGTGCCTTGGTCAGGTGTGTGGTCAGGTGCCTTGGTCAGGTGCCTTGGTCAGTGTGTGGTCAGGTGCCTTGGTCAGGTGCCTTGGTCAGGTGTGTGGTCAGGTGCCTTGGTCAGGTGTGTGGTCAGGTGCCTTGGTCAGGTGCCTTGGTCAGGTGTGTGGTCAGGTGCCTTGGTCAGGTGTGTGGTCAGGTGCCTTGGTCAGGTGTGTGGTCAGGTGCCTTGGTCAGGTGCCTTGGCAGCAGCTAATGGGGATCCATAATAAGTACAGATACTGTGATTTTTTTTGCGATTCGATCTTCCAACATATTGTTCACCATATGTCTGCAGCAGAGGGACAAGAGAGAGCCTTGAGAGCCAGTCATGGAAATAAAAGTGCTGAAAACAAATTGTCTCCATATTTAAAAAGATAGAGAACAAGATATGAAGGAAAGATACTGGAATGTTGATGCAGGTACAGCCAACGAGTGATGTTGATGCAGGTACAGCCAACGAGTGATGTTGATGCAGGTACAGCCAACGAGTGATGTTGATGCAGGTACAGCCAACGAGTGATGTTGATGCAGGTACAGCCAACGAGTGATGTTGATGCAGGTACAGCCAACGAGTGATGTTGATGCAGGTACAGCCAACGAGTGATGTTGATGCAGGTACAGCCAACGAGTGATGTTGATGCAGGTACAGCCAACGAGTGATGTTGATGCAGGTACAGCCAACGAGTGATGTTGATGCAGGTACAGCCAACGAGTGATGTTGATGCAGGTACAGCCAACGAGTGATGTTGATGCAGGTACAGCCAACGAGTGATGTTGATGCAGGTACAGCCAACGAGTGATGTTGATGCAGGTACAGCCAACGAGTGATGTTGATGCAGGTACAGCCAACGAGTGATGTTGATGCAGGTACAGCCAACGAGTGATGTTGATGCAGGTACAGCCAACGAGTGATGTTGATGCAGGTACAGCCAACGAGTGATGTTGATGCAGGTACAGCCAACGAGTGATGTTGATGCAGGTACAGCCAACGAGTGATGTTGATGCAGGTACAGCCAACGAGTGATGTTGATGCAGGTACAGCCAACGAGTGATGTTGATGCAGGTACAGCCAACGAGTGATGTTGATGCAGGTACAGCCAACGAGTGATGTTGATGCAGGTACAGCCAACGAGTGATGTTGATGCAGGTACAGCCAACGAGTGATGTTGATGCAGGTACAGCCAACGAGTGATGTTGATGCAGGTACAGCCAACGAGTGATGTTGATGCAGGTACAGCCAACGAGTGATGTTGATGCAGGTACAGCCAACGAGTGATGTTGATGCAGGTACAGCCAACGAGTGATGTTGATGCAGGTACAGCCAACGAGTGATGTTGATGCAGGTACAGCCAACGAGTGATGTTGATGCAGGTACAGCCAACGAGTGATGTTGATGCAGGTACAGCCAACGAGTGATGTTGATGCAGGTACAGCCAACGAGTGATGTTGATGCAGGTACAGCCAACGAGTGATGTTGATGCAGGTACAGCCAACGAGTGCAAAAATAATATTGCGATATTGTCAAAACCATACGATATATGTAACTATCGATAATTTTTTTCATTATTGAATATCACCTTGTTCCTCGAGTAACCTGGCTGCTCCCCATCCCTCTCTGGACTTCTAAAAGCTCTGTCCAGACTGTGTCGTGTACTTTCCTTACACAGTCTTTTAATCCCAGCGCTGAGTGTGTGTGTGTGTGTGTGTGTGTGTTTTTGTGTAAATCAACTTTTTTTGCTCACTGGCAGTGAAGTCACAGCTAGTGGCTGCTGACTAACAAAGTACCCCGCCATACTCAGTAATCACAATGGGTCAGAAATACATTTAGCTTGTCTGATTTTACCATATTGGGACCTTTTGGATGATGACCTTATATCTGTAGTCCCATTTTGTATGTTTATCTCTTCATGAGACAGAGAGGATGAAGGAGAGTGAAGGGGAGATAGAAAGAGCCTAGATATTGTTTTGTGTGTGGTTTGATCTCAGTGGCTCTTTGAGGTCGTTGGCTGAGTCAGCATGTTTACACCTCTGTCTGTCTGAAGCCCCGAGATGAGTGACTGGAGATGTGTGTGAAGAGTCAGACGTTTCTTTTATTTAGTCTGCTAAACGGGCAACCTGTGGTGTGAAACAGAGGTGTTAAAATGCAGAGAAAGAGACAGTTGAGGATAAAGCAGTAGCTCATATTGAGATGAGGCGGGGAACTCGACAGTAGCTCATATTGAGATGAGGCGGGGAGACTCGACAGTAGCTCATATTGAGGTGAGGCGGGGAGACTCGACAGTAACTCATATTGAGGTGAGGCGGGGAGACTCGACATTAGCTCATATTGAGGTGAGGCGGGGACTCGACAGTAGCTCATATTGAGGTGAGGCGGGGAGACTCGACAGTAGCTCATATTGAGGTGAGGCGGGGAGACTCGACAGTAGCTCATATTGAGGTGAGGCGGGGAGACTCGACAGTAGCTCATATTGAGGTGAGGCGGGGAGACTCGACAGTAGCTCATATTGAGGTGAGGCGGGGAGACTCGACAGTAGCTCATATTGAGGTGATGTAAATGTCACCTTGTGACGTCATAGTCCTATCTGAGAGGGCAGCTTATAAAGAACTGAGTTTAACTCTGGCATCGTGTATTTTTATGTGTGCCTGAAAGGTGATGTGAAGCTTGACACCCACACACAATCTCCTACTTCCCTTAAAGCATGTCAAAGATGTCAGGTAACTCTCTTAATCGGTGTCTAAAATCACAACTCTGGCTCTATCCTGTCCATATGATTCCCCCTGGCCCCTCTAATCTGTATTCCTGTTTTCTGTTGCCCAGGTAACGGAATGCCCCATTGTTTCTGCAGTATAGAAACATGGTTATAACCAGCCTGGAGAGAGAGATGGTTTAGCAACCACAGGTTGTAGGACAGGACAGGGCAGGGTCAATAGAGAACTGAACTGGGTACCACTATGGAATACACAGGATCATCAAAAACACTTTATTATAACAAGGTTCAAATAAGCTGTAGGGGCCAGCAGACTGAGAGTGGCAATCAAAAAGGTTTCAATGTCTCCAGCACATGCAGTTTTCAAGTAGTGTAGCTCAGGCAAAGCAAATATCAAGTTTGGTGTGGGACTTGGAGACAGCAGCAGTTCTGTCCTTTCCCTTCCTCTTGGCTCTCAGAAATGCAGCCATTTTAAGATAACAGGTGGTCACAATCACACCTGCAATCAATTAACACCAGTAATAAATTAACAGAAATAACCAATTAGTTCAAACAGACGATAGCAACCTCACAGTTCAGTCTCATGACTACCATATTACATCTAATAGAGGCACCTCCACCCTGTTACAAGATGGACACAGTGATAGATGGAAGTTCTGGAAAGATAGATGCACAGTATATGCTTAGAAAGAGAAGACAAGCGAAACTGTAAGTCATTCATGCTTGAAGGAGTGAAAGTGCAAGATGGCAGAAATAGACAGAGAAGATGTACAGAGAATATACAGTACCAGTCAGAAGTTGGACACCTACTCATTCAAGGGTTATTCTTTATTTTTTACTATTTTCTACATTGTAGAATTATAGTGAAGACGTCAACTATGAAATAACACATATGGAATCATGTATAACCAAAAAAGTGTTAAACAAATCAAAATATATTTTATTTTAGATTCTTCAAGTAGTCACGCTCGACACGATCCTGTCTTGGAGCTCAACGGAAAATTGCTTGGTTTTAGCTCTGACATGCACTGTCAACTGTGGGACCTTATATAGACAGGTGTGTGCCTGGACTCCAATCAAGTTGAAGAAGTATCTCAAGGATGATTAATGGAAACAAGATGCACCTAAACTCAATTTCTAGTCTCAAAGCAAAGGGTCTGAATACTTATGTAAATAGAGTGTGTGTATATATAAACTCAGCAAAAAAAAAATGTCCATTTTTCAGGACCCTGTCTTTCAAAGATCAATCTTAAAAAAACAACTTCACAGATCTTCATTGTAAAGGGTTTAAACACTGTTTCCCATGCTTGTTCAATGAACCATAAACAATTAATGAACATGCACCTGTGGAACGGTCGTTAAGACACTAACAGCTTACAGACAGTAGGCAATTAAGGTCACAGTTCTGAAAACTTAGGACACTAAAGAGGCCTTTCTACTGACTCTGAAAAACACCAAAAGAAAGATGCCCAGGGACCCTGCTCATCTGCGTGAATGTGCCTTAGGCATGCTGCAAGGAGGCGTGAGGACTGCAGATGTGGCCAGGGTAATAAATTGCAATGTCCGTACTGTAAGACGCCTAAGACAGTGCTACAGGGAGACAGGACGGACAGCTGATCATCCTCGCTGTGGCAGACCACGTGTAACAACACCTGCACAGGATCGGTACATCCAAACATCACACCTGCGGGACAGGCACAGGATGGCAACAACAACTGCCCGAGTTACACCAAGAACGCACAATCCCTCCATCAGTGCTCAGACTGTCCGCAATAGGCTGAGAGAGGCTGGACTGAGGGCTTGTAGGCCTGTTGTAAGGCAGGTCCTCACCAGACATCACTGGCAACAACGTCGCCTATGGGCACAAACCGATCGTCGCTGGACCAGACAGGACTGGCAAAAAGTGCTCTTCACTGACGAGTCGCGTTTTGTCTCACCCTGGGTGATGGTCGGATTTGCGTTTATCGTCGAAGGAATGAGCGTTACACCGAGGCCTGTACTCTGGAGCGGGATCGATTTGGAGGTGGAGGGTCCGTCATGGTCTGGGGTTGTGTGTCACAGCATCATCGGACTGAGCTTGTTGTCATTGCAGGCAATCTCAATGCTGTGCGTTACAGGGAAGACATCCTCCTCCCTCATGTGTACCCTTCCTGCAGGCTCATCCTGACATGACCTTCCAGCATGATAATGCCACCAGCCATACTGCTCGTTCTGTGCGTGATTTCCTGCAAGACAGGAATGTCAGTGTTCTGTCATGGCCAGCGAAGAGCCCAGATCTCAATCCCATTGAGCACGTCTGGGACCTGTTAGATCGAAGGGCGAGGGCTAGGGTCATTCCCCCCAGAAATGTCCAGGAACTTGCAGGTGCCTTGGTGGAAGAGTGGGGTAAAATCTCACAGCAAGAACTGGCAAATCTGGTGCAGTCCATGAGGAGGAGATGCACTGCAGTACTTAATGCAGCTGGTGGCCATACCAGATACTGACTGTTACTTTTGATTTTGACCCCCCTTTTGTTCAGGGACACATTTCCATTTCTGTTAGTCACATGTCTGTGGAACTTGTTCAGTTTAGTCTCAGTTGTTGAATCTTGTGATGTTCATACAAATATTTACACATGTTAAGTTTACTGAAAATAACGCAGTTGACAGTGAGAAGACGTTTCTTTTTTGTTGAGTTTATATATTTTTTTCTAAAAACCTGTCTTCGCTTTTTCATTATGTTGTATTGTGTGTAGATTGATAAGAAACATTTGTATTTAATTAGAGAGAGGAGAGCTCTCTGTGGTCTCTGGCCTGTCAGTTAGAGGAAGGACAGGAAATACCACAGGAAATGATTTGCAGTTATTTTAGACACTGATGTCCTTCTTCACACTTTCAGAAATGGTATCCATTTAACATGCAAAATAGACAGCGGTTGTGTGTGGCCTCCACATAGAGGCACCTACCCACCCCGCACAGGTGTGTGTGTTGACTCTTGTGACGGATCTGTGACACCACCTCTGTCCCGCAGTCTGTTCTGGTCTAATGGTCTTTCATGGTTGCAGAATAAAATAGTTCACCTATTGGACTGTTTTCTGCCTGGTACTAATGAGCTCTTTGTTATGCTGATGTGTGACTAGAAAACATGTGTGTAATATGTGAGGTTTGCTGTCTTGTGTCACACAGCTCCTCCATCTCTTGTCCAATTTTTTTGTTACTTTTGAAACTATGAGATGGGGTAAACGTTTACCTTGCAGCTTCTACAGTCCTTCAGCAAAGGAGAAGAATGTCCACGTGCTATACTACTGAGGCTCTACTGTAGTCATCAGTAGAGGTAGAACAGATAGTTTGTGTATTAAAGATACGTGTGTGTTTTGTCAGAGAGAGAGAGATCTTTGCTGGTGGGTGTTTTTAAAGAGGACAGCACTGTTCTCGACCTCCATAGATTAAGATCTGCTGATCACTGACTGTAAGACGAGGTACTTTAGAGTTTAGGAAGATAAGCTAAGAGTCTTCTCTCATACTGTGTTTGTGAGCGCATACTGTGTGTGTGTGTGTGTGTGTGTGCGCGCGCGCATACTGTGTGTGTGTGCGCGCGCGCATACTGTGTGTGTGTGCGCGCGCATACTGTGTGTGTGTGCGCGCGCATACTGTGTGTGTGTGCGCGCGCATACTGTGTG
The DNA here is from genome assembly GCF_901001165.1 of Salmo trutta. Taxonomy (NCBI): domain Eukaryota; kingdom Metazoa; phylum Chordata; class Actinopteri; order Salmoniformes; family Salmonidae; genus Salmo; species Salmo trutta. The sequence continues at coordinate 36,515,320 of NC_042982.1, forward strand.
TGTGTGCGCGCGCATACTGTGTGTGTGTGTGTGTGCGCGCGCGCATACTGTGTGTGTGTGTGCTAGCTGTTGGGTGTTTGTGGTCTGTTTAGAGACGGTGGTCTCTTATCTGTGGTTAGAGAAGGTGAGATGGAGGGAGGGAGGGAGGGAGAGAGAGAGAGAGAGAGAGGGGAAAAGGAAGAAAGAATTTGCTAACAGTAATGCTTTTGCTCTGGTGTCAACAGTGTTTTTTTACAGTGGTGTTCATTGACCAAGAGGTGGAACTTGTTGGTTTTCAAACAAAGATTCTAATCTCACTGTCGTCTTCTAACATCTTCTTCATGGGTTTGCCGTGGGGGGTTGCCGTGGGATTGTGTGTTTCTGAACGGAATATAAGTGAATTGTATTGACTGGATTATACACTTCTATTGATAAAGGTTGAATTCCTAACCTGTCTTCCTGTTTCTTCCACAGGTTTGATCTGAACACTGACTGGACACACCACATACACACAAAACACATATCTACACACATATACACGTAGAGACACACACACACACACTGTGGTGATGTCTGAGGCGGAGGGCTGTGTGTCGGTGTGGGAGTGGCTGTGTGTGCTGCATCTGGACCAGTATTTCCCAGTGTTCCAGGACGCAGGGTTTGGAACGTTGTTGGAATGCCAAGGGCTGACCCAGGATCAGCTGGAGACCATTGGAATCACATTGCCTGGACACCGCAAACGCATCCTAGCCAGCCTGCAAAAAACACTCCACACAAACACTCACACACCCAGAGAGAGAGCACGATGTTCTACACACACCTGGCTGCAGAGGGAGACCAGAGAGAGGAAGAGAGAGCAGTGTTCACAGACAGACCAAGCCCTGTGGGGAGTGAGAGACCAGTCCCTGCACAGAGACCAGTGTCCAGAGGAGAGAACCAGTCCCTGCACAGAGACCAGTGTCCAGAGGACAGAGACCAGTCCCTGCAGAAAGACCAGTGTCCAGAGGACAGAGACCAGTCCCTGCACAGAGACCAGTGTCCAGAGGAAGAGACCAGTCCCTGCACAGAGACCAGTTCCTAAGGAGAGATCAGTGTCCAGGGAAGGAGAGAGGGATGGAGAGAGACCGAGACCAGTCCCTAAGGAGAGAACTAAGTACCGCTCTGTCCCTGTAGAGACATTGGACTGTGTCCAGACTTACCCTCGTCCCAACACTACCCCCTGTCCTACCACCCCCCATTCTACTGCCCAGGACTCCCCTTTACCCCCCATCCCACCTCGCAGCACCCCAAACTGCCCCCACTACGCTTCATCCCCACCTCCCCTAAACACTCCCCCACGGCACCCAAACCCAGATCTGAACATATCAACTTAAACACCCCAACCACTGTACCTTCTGCTAGCCTTACCACCAATCCCTCACCTTACCCTCCCCAGGCCA
>NC_042982.1:36516837-36604337 GCF_901001165.1 Salmo trutta
TCCCATCTCTTTCAACCATACCGTTTTTCAATTCCTCATCAATCCATGGAGCCTTAACAGTTAGGTTCTTAACAGGTGCATGTTTATCAATAATTGGAATAAGCAATTTCATAAATTCATCAACAAATATTTTTAACATCATCCACATAAGAGTCACAGCAAAATATTTTGTATGATCTCTTACACACTATTTTAGGCCCGGCTTTTGGAACTCTGACTTTCCTGGATATATTATCACTATATATCACTATATTGTGATCACTGCATCCAATGGGTACGGATACAGCTTTATAACAAAGTTCTACTGTATTAAGAAAAATGTGATCAATACATGTGGATGATCTTGTTCCTGTAGTGTTTGTAAACACCCTGGTAGGTTGATTAATAACCTACAGGCACTGGTTACAGTGATAAGCTTCCTCTTGAGCAGACAGCTTGATGAAAACCAGTCAATATTCAGGTCCCCAACAAAGTAGACCTCTCTGTTTACCACATACACTATCAAGCATTTCACACATATTATTTTGATACTGACTGTTAGCACTTGGTGGCCTATAGCAACACCCCAAAAGAAAAGGCTTTAGATGTGCCTAAGTGAACCTGCAACCACAACACTTCAATAACACTTGACATAAGATCTTCTATAAGCATTACAGTATATATATATATATAGATATATATATATATATAGATATAGATATATACAGCAACACCTCCCCCATAAGCATCTCTGTCTCTTCTATAGATGTTATATCTCTATATTGCTACTGCTGTATCATCAAATGAATTATCTAAGTGAGTCTCAGAAATGGCTAATATATGAATATTATCTGATGTTAGCAAGTTATTGACTTCATGAATCTTATTTCTAAGGCTACATATATTAATATGGGCTACTTTCAGCCCTTTCCTGGGTAGCTTATCTGAGATAGACATAATATGGAAAAGACAAACAAAACAAGAGAAGGAAATATACATCCAGCAATCCATTAATCAGTTGGTGTGTGTGTGTGCTGCGGGGTTGAAGCTACGAACCCATAGGCTTGGCTCTCTCATCCCTTCCAGGCTTCTGGGAGGGAGGATGGACAATTTGCCTATCATAGCGGATGTAAGCAATGTCCCCACGCGCTCTGGCAGCTTTCATGGCAAGTTCTTTCCTATTCTGGCGCACAGCTTCAGGATAGTCCTCGTTGAGAAAGACATACGTTCCTCTCAAGTTGTTGGCTCTTTCCAGAACAGCTACCTTGTCCTTGAACCTCAGGAACTTGACCACTATCGGTCTGGGCCTGTCAACCTGGGCCGGTGGTGGGTTTTCCAGTCCTGTGGGCGCACTTCACCTCAATCTTCCTGTGGTCCATCTTCAATTTCTCAGAGATCATTTCCCTCACTTTGTCCTCTGACTCCATCCAGGTCTCATGTGGAGATTCTGCAATTCCGTCCACAACCATGTTGTTTTGCCTTGATTGTCCCTCATTGTTATCATGGATTCATGGATTTACACACAGAACTGATGTCCTCTCCCAATGACTTACAGATTTCTGTCATCTTGCCGTTCTCCTGTTTCAACTCATATAGCTGACCCTGGGAGAACTGCAAACTGTTCTTCAGGTCCTGGACCCTCTGGTCAGGTAGTCCATTCTTTTATTAGTTGACTCTACCAGTATTTGGACAAAACACTTGACGCTATTTTCTTGTTATAACAACTGCTTGTGGAATTATTTTTGTTTGTGTAAAAGATCCTTCATCTGTGATCGAGAGACACCACGGTCCTCAACGGTATTCCCGCCAGCTTTGGTCTTTGTCATGGTAGCTAGCAACGTTACGCTGTTCCTCCTCGCAGTTCCAGACAGGGCAGGTCACAGGGAAGATGGAAAACAACAAACAGCAGGGATCTAGAGAGCCACAAACCCAGGACAATCTGCTGTCCCAGCCACAATGGCTAATCGGCTAATCGCGGGCTGTGTTCAATTCCTCAAGAAACCCTGCTAGCTTGATAGGTTACGCCAAATAACTCCTCAGACCCGGCCTTGGTCGTCAGGATCACTGGACAGAGAGTAGCAGTCCCAGCAACTGATGCCAAATGCGTCGCGGGATCCAAACTAAAAAGTGAGCTAGATACTAAGCAACTTTTTAATACACCTCAAAAAAGTGGTTTCCCCAAGGTTTTCCTCGTTCTGTGTTCAACAGGACTTGACAAGTAGCGTGCAGTGTGTGTTCCCAGTGCAGTGTGTGTTCAGTGCAGTGTGTGTTCACAAGCGGGGACACTTTTCCCCTGTGTCTCAACACAAAGTAGCCTAATTACAGAGTACCAGGCTGTATACCTCCCAGTCACAACACTCCAGCGTACATACAGTTGAAGTCGGAAGTTTACATACACCTTAGCCAAATACATTTAAACTCAGTTTTTCACAATTCCTGACATTTAATCCTAGTAAAAAAGTTCCTGTCTTAAGTCAGTTAGGATCACCACTTTATTTAAAGAATGTGAAATGTCAGAATAATAGTAGAGAAATTATTTATTTCAGCTTTTATATCTTTCATCACATTCCCAGTGGGTCAGAAGTTCACATACACTCAATTAGTATTTGGTAACATTGCCTTTAAATTGTTTAACTTAGGTCAAACATTTTGGGTAGGCTTCCAAAAGCTTCCCACAATAAGTTGGGTGAATTTTGGCCCAGTTCTCCTGACAGAGCTTGTGTAACTGAGTCAGGTTTGTAGGCCTCCTTGCTCGCACACGCTTTTTCAGTTCTGCCCACAAATTTTCGACAGGATTGAGGTCAGGGCTTCTGATGGCCACTCTACCTTGACTTTGTTGTCCTTAAGCCATTTTGCCACAACTTTGGAAGCATGCTTGGGGTCATTGTCCATTTTGAAGACCCATTTGCGACCAAGCTTTAACTTCCTGACTGATGTCTTGAAATGTTGCTTCAATATATCCACATAATGTTTCTGCTTCATGATGCCATCCAATACTGTGGATATAGATACTTTTGTACCTGTTTCCTCCAGCATCTTCACAAGGTCCTTTGCTGTTGTTCTGGGATTGATTTGCACTTTTCGCACCAAATTTCGTTCATCTCTAGGAGACAGAACGCATTTCCTCCTGAGCGGTATGACAGCTGCGTGGTCCCATGGTGTTTATACTTGCGTACTATTGTTTGTACAGATGAACGTGGTACATTCAGGCATTTGGAAATTGCTCCCAAGGATGAACCAGACTTGTGGAGGTCTACAATTTTTTTCTGAGGTCTTGGCTGATTTTTTAAAATTTTTACATGATGTCAAGCAAAGAGGCACTGAGATTGAAGGTAGGCCTTGAATACATCCACAGGTACACCTCCAATTGACTCAAATGATGTCAATTAGCCTATTAGAATCTTCTAAAGCCATGACATAATTTTCTGGAATTTTCCAAGCTGTTTAAAGGCACAGTCAACTTAGTGTATGTAAACTTCTGACCCACTGGAATTGTGATACAGTGAATTATACGTGAAATAATCTGTCTGTAAACAATTGTTGGAAAAATTACTTGTGTCATGCACAAAGTAGATGTCCTAACCGACTTGCCAGAACTATAGTTTATTAACAAGACATTTGTGGAGTGGTTGAAAAATGTGTTTTATTGACTCCAACCTAAGTGTATGTGAACTTCCGACTTCAGCTGTACATAAAGTCCTAGTCAAGCAGAAGGATTCCGTTATGATGAGTGATGGAAAAGGAAGGGAAGGGAGAGAGTGTGAGTGAGTGGCAGGGAGTTGAGTCTGAACAGTCCCACTCTCTGTGAGTGTTCTTCTCTCTGCTGTCATTTCATCTTTGTATGAGGCGTTCAGAGGGTTCTACATGGAATCGAAAAGGGTTCTACGTGGAACCAAAAAGTGTTATGCGGATGAATGGCACGACAATGGGCCTCAGAATCTTGTCACAGCATCTCTGTGCATTCAAATTGCCATTGATAAAATGCAATTGTGTTCATTGTCCGTAGTTTATGCCTGTCCATACCATAACCCCACCGCCACCATGGGCCCCACAGTGTCTGCCATCTGTCCGGTACAGTTGAAACCAGGATTCATCTGTGAAGAGCCCACTTATCCAGCGTTCCAGTGGCCAATGAAGGTGAGCATTTGCCCACTGAAGTCGGTTTACGATGCTGAACTGCAGTCAGGTCAAGACCCTGGTGAGGACGACGAGCACGCAGATGAGCTTCCCTGAGATGGTTTCTGACAGTTTCATCAGCTGTCCGGGTGGCTGGTCTTAGACGATCACGCAAGTGAAGAAGCCTGATGTGGAGGTCCTGGGCTGGCGTGGTTACACATGGTCGGCGGTTGGTCTCTCAATATTCTAATCTCTCAATGTGCATCTCAAAGTGCACCAAATTCAGCATTTAGCTGTTTAAATTACTTTTTTGCCGGGGGAGAATGCCCCCAGACCACCTACTGGCTTTGGGCTAAGGCTCCAATTGTCTTCAAATCCTAGAAACGTCACTTCCTAAAGGCATTTTCCCCAAGCCATCTCCCACAGTAACGGTTCTGTTGTTGAAATAGTGAGAAAATGAACAACAACAGGGAAAAAGGGTGGAGGAAGGGAGGAGAGCACCGGGCGCGCAGCTGATTTCTGGTCCCTGACAGAAGGATGTGTGTGCACGTAGCCGAGTGGGCGGTTTCTCTTCGATTGTCAATCTTTCATCGCCTCTCTGTGTGTCACCAACGCTTTCCTCTCTTCTCCACACTGCACCATCAACCTCCAACGACGTCGAGGAACCATAGGGGGGCACACAGCGACGCAAGGGAACTGAAATGTAAACGGGCAACGATTGATCATAACCCTCGGACTTGTCAGCCTTTCATTTCCAGCCGAGTCGCCGTGAGACAGCAGAAACATATGGCTCCCTGAAATAGCTGCTGCGGACCATATTGAACTGCAGTTGATTCACGCCAGAGGGTCAATAGTGTTGTAAGATAAAAGCCGGAAAGCTTCCACTCGTGACTATAGTTTATATGAAATATACGTTATTTTTATACCGGTGTTTTTGTGCGCTTTCGGTGATCCCGCGCAGCTTCCTTTTCTAACACCCATCATAACAAGACTCGGTTTAGCGGGTTGCTTGCTCGATAAATTAAATTGGATGAATAATTCACTCAGAGGATAGAGGAGTGCGTCGTTTAGCTCAGTCACTCTTCACCGGCGCCCGTTCGTCCCAGTTTGCCTCGGGATTGGGTTTCTTCCCCCACCTCTGCTCGGTCTCGTCGTCGTCTTCCCGGTGACCTGCAGAAGAGCGAGCTCGCACTCCTCGGTAACATCATGTCGGCGGAGTCGGTATTGATCCCGGACGACCGGGCATTCAGCAACTTCAAGGAGGAGTGCTGGAGCGAGGAGGGCTGGAGTCTGACCTACAACAAGACGGGCATGACCGTTTGGACCCAGACTATAGGAGGAGACGAGGAGAAGTCCCTCCATAAGATTAAGGTGAGAACCGGGTAGGCCGGTAAACCGCAGAATAGAATGTGTATAAAGCAGAGGGCACCATACGGGCTACCTCGGTCACACAGTCCCATAGTAGGACGTATTAAATTGCCTAAATTCAAACCCTTACGTAATATAACTGAAAGGAGGGCAAGGAAGTGTTATCTACAGGAAGAAAGGGCAGAATGAGATCAGGGCCTGGGTCAGGTGTGTGTATCCGGGTCTGTGGCAGGATAGCCGGAAAACAGGTGTTCACATACAGTTGTTTGATGAAGGGAGGAGGGGGAGAGAGAAACAGAAGGTCAAACAGGATGTGTGTGGACTGTGTACGTGATTAATCATCTCTGACATCACACTGTAGGAGCAGGCTACTGTGGACTCAAACAGGTGTGTGTGTGTGGTGTGTGTGCGTGTGTGATGGAGAAGCTGCAGGTAGTCTGTCTGATACCTGTGAGTGTGGGCTACTGAATGGCAGGTATCTTTACTGACACACAGTTTTGACAGACATGACGCCAGAGAAGGGATTCTATGATGGGTCTGGTAGGCAGTAAACCTGTTCTATCAGCTGTCATCTATCTGTCTCTGAAGTGTCCGTTGGCCTGATTTGCGTAATGCCACAGAGTGTTTAATGTGTGCTTAAGGAGAGGCCTTGTCTCTCTCTGCACTCGTGTGTGTGTGTGTGTGTGTGTGTGTGTGTGTGTGTGTGTGTTGCTCAGTTTGTATGCAGAGGTAATCTCTCTGTGTATTCATACAGGACAGGTGGACCTTCTCATAATAACTCCACAAACACACACAGAGAGGGAGGACAGCAGTCTGGTTACCAGACACAGAGAGGGAGGACAGCAGTCTGGTTACCAGACACAGAGAGGGAGGACAGCAGTCTGGTTACCAGACACAGAGAGGGAGGACAGCAGTCTGGTTACCACACACAGAGGGAGGACAGCAGTCTGGTTACCACACACAGAGAGGGAGGACAGCAGTCTGGTTACCACACACAGAGAGGGAGGACAGCAGTCTGGTTACCACACAGAGAGGGAGGACAGCAGTCTGGTTACCACACATAGCAGGATACACACACTGTTTGGCAGTAGCCCTCAAACCGTTACATCCTTGTGTGTCTTTCTAAACTCGTATGTATGTGTTGTGTGTCTCTCTCTAAACTCGTATGTATGTGTTGTGTGTCTCTCTCTAAACTCGTATGTATGTATGTGTTGTGTGTCTCTCTCTAAACTCGTATGTGTTGTGTGTCTCTCTCTAAACTCGTATGTATGTGTTGTGTGTTTCTCTAAACTCGTATGTGTGTTGTGTGTCTCTCTCTAAACTCGTATGTATGTTGTGTGTCTCTCTAAACTCGTATGTATGTGTGTGTGTCTCTCTAAACTCGTATGTATGTGTTGTGTGTCTCTCTAAACTCGTATGTGTTGTGTGTGTCCGTGCTCAGGAGGCAGTGATGCTATGATCCTGCTCTTCTATTTATAGACTGAAATAAAAGCATGGATGCTCTCCCAGCTGATCAACTTAGAAAGTGTGTGAGAGAGAGATATCCAGGTTGTTGTAATGTTCTCCTCTCACAATGCCCACAGCAGTGAAGAACAGGGACATGTAAAGTGCAGAGGCATTGAAACCCCAAGAGGGAGGGGGAGGTTGGGGGAGAGGTCTTTGTCTTCATCATCATTAGCAGAATAATTATCATCATCATCATTATCATCAACAATATATCAGCCTGTAACCATTAGTCAGCACTATCATCAGCATCTCTATTAAACTCCCATCATCATTATACTGACACACAAAGGCAGGCTGAGCTATGCTTCTGTATGTACAGTGCATTCGGTAAGTATTCAGACCCCTTGACTTTGTTTTTTCCACTCCCCAATCTGCACACAATACCACATAATAACAAAGCAAAAACATAAAAAAATAATAAGAATAGTTTTGCAAAGGTATATATAAAAAAAAAAATTATAATAATATGTTACATTAACATACAGTAAGTATTCTGACCCTTTACTCAGTACTTTGTTGAAGCACCTTTGGCAGTGATTACAGCCTCATATTTCTTCGGTATGATGCTACAAGCTTGGCACACCTGTCTTTGGGGAGTTTTTCCCATTCTTCTCTGTAGATCCTCTCATGCTCTGTCAGGTTGGATGGGGAGCGTCGCTGCACAGCTATTTCCAGGTCTCTCCAGAGATGTTCGATTGGTTCAAGTCTGGGCTCTGGCTGGGTCACTCAAGGACAATGAGACTTGTCCCGAAGCCAGGCAGTCCTGTGTTGTCTTGGCTGTGTGCTTAGGGTTGTTGTCCTGTTGGAAGGTGAACCTTCACCCCAGTCTGAGGTCCTGAGCGCCTTGGAGCAGGTTTTCATCAAGGATCTCGCTCTACTTTGCTCCGTTCAGCTTTCCCTCAATCCTGACTAGTCTCCCAGTCCCTGCTGCTGAAAAACATCCCCACAGCATGATGCTGCCACCACCATGCTTCACTGTAGGGATGGTGCCATGTTTCCTCCAGACGAGACGCTTGGCATTCAGGCCAAAGAGTTCAGTCTTGGTTTCATCAGACCAGAGAATCTTGTTTCTCATGGTCTGAGAGTCCTTTAAGTGCCTTTTGGCAAACTCCAAGTGAGCTGACGTGCCTTTTACTGAGGAGTGGCTTCCGTCTGGCCACTACCATAAAGTAGAGGAACTCCGGAGCTCTGTCAGCGGGACCATCGGGTTCTTGGTCACCTCCCTGACCAAGGTCCTTCTCCCCTGATTACTCAGTTTAGCTGGGCGGCCAGTTCAAGGAAGAGTCTTGGTGGTTCCAAACTTCTTCCATTTAAGAATGATTGAGGCCACTGTGTTCTTGGACCCCTTTGGTACCCTTCCCCAATTCTGTGTCTCTACACAATCCTGTCTCAGAGCACTACAGACAATTCCTTCCAACTCATGGCTTGGTTTTGCTCTGACATGCACTGTCAACTGTGGGACCTTATTTTATTAAAGGTGTGTGCCTTTCCATGTCCAATCAATAAGGGGTTTCTGTTTTTAAGTTAAATAAATTAGTAAAACTTCTAAAAACCTGTTTTCACTTTGTCGTTATGGGGTATTGTGTGTAGATTGATGAGGAAATGTTTTTTTTTAATCCATTTTAGAATAAGGCTGTAACGTAACAAAATGTGGTAAAAGTCAATGATTGTGAATACCTTCTGAATGTACTGTATGTGGTGGGTTACACAAGCTGTCAGACTGCTGGGTGATGTTTGGACTTTCTCTAGCCCACACACCTCCTTCTCTTCCACATCTGTCTACCTGTGTCCAGCAGAACATATGAGCTTTGACACTGGGGGAGGGAGGGGAGAGAGAGAGAGAGGGGAGAGAGAGGAGAGGGGAGGGAGAGAGAGGAGAGGGGAGAGGGAGAGGGGAGGAGAGAGAGGGGAGGGAGAGAGAGGAGAGGGAGAGGGAGAGGAGAGAGAGGGGAGGGAGAGAGGGAGAGAGAGAGAGGGAGAGGAGGAGGAGGGAGAGGGGAGGGAGAGAGAGGGGAGGGAGAGAGAGGGGAGGGAGAGAGAGAGAGAGAGGGGAGGGAGAGAGAGGGGAGGGGGGAGAAGGAGGGATGTTTGATTAAACACAGCAGCTGACTCTAGTGCAGTCTGATGCAGGGGGAAGGGGTGTGTATAAGGTTAGAGGTTGTGTATCATGTGACTGTGAGCATCTAGTGTCTGGTCCACAGGACTTTGTTAATACATACACACATGTACTGCCAACATTGACCACTCACACATGGGATTTCAGTTTTACGTTTCACACACACACACAGTTTAGTCTCCGTCTCTCTCCGTCTGGTTTTTGCTCTCTCCTGCCCTCATCAGTAGAGGATTGTACTGAATTAGTTTAATAGAATTACATTGATAGTCTTCCCTCTCCCCCTCTCTGTTTTCAGTCTGCCCTGCAGACACAATCGCTTCATTATTCTCTCAACTCCATTGTGACTTTTAAGTCCTTAGTCCAACACACACACACACACACACACACACACACACACACACACCACACACACACAGAGAGAGAGTTTGGGTTACTGAATCACTAGTGAAGCTGCAGTAGTAACTGATAACAGGTCCTCATGACCACAGATAGGAAGCTGTATATACTACTACTGTACGTGGTGAGGTACTCTGAGTCTCTCTGAGAAACATAGTTTGAAGAACTGATCCATAGTTAGTGTAGATTTGGCTGTTGAAAGATGGGGTTCCTCATAGTGCTCAGGGGTATCCCCGTAGTGCTCTATGGGTTTCTCCTAGATGTCGACCAATTATGATTTTTCGACGCCGATAGCGATTATTGGAGGACCAAAAAACAGCCGATACCGATTAATTGGCCGTTTTTATTATTTATATATATATATACGACAATTACAACAATACTGAATGAACACTTTTATTTTAACTTAATATAATACATAAAAATCAATTTAGCCTCAAATAAATAATGAAACATGTTCAATTTGGTTTAAATAATGCAAAAACAGTGTTGGAGAAGAAAGTAAAAGTGCAATATGTGCCATGTAAAAAAGCTAACGTTTAAGTTCCTTGCTCAGAACATGAGAACATATGAAAGCTGGTGGTTCCTTTTAACATGAGTCTTCAATATTCCCTAAGAAGTTTTAGGTTGTAGTTATTATAGGAATTATAGGACTATTTCTCTCTATACCATTGTATTTCATATACCTTTGACTATTGGATGTTCTAATAGGTACTTTAGTATTTCCAGCCTAATCTCGGGAGTTGATAGGTTTGAAGTCATAAACAGCGCTGTGCTTCAAGCATTGCGAAGAGCTGCTGGCAAATGCAGGAAAGTGCTGTTTGAATGAATGCTTACGAGCCTGCTGCTGCCTACCACCGCTCAGTCAGACTGCTCTATCAAATATCAAATCATAGATTTAATTATAATATAATAAACACACAGAAATACGAGCCTTTGGTCATTAATATGGTCAAATCCGGAAACTATCATTTCAAAAACAAAACATTTACTCTTCAGTGAAATACGGAACCGTTCCGTATTTTATCTAACGGATGGCATCCAGTCTAAATATTGCTCTTACATTGCACAACCTTCAATGTTATGTAATAATTATGTAATATTCTGGAAAACTAATTACGGTCGTTGTTAGGAAGAAATGGTCTTCACACAGTTAGCAACGAGCCAGGCGGCCCAAACTGCTGCATATACCCTGACTCTGCTTGCACAGAACACAAGAGAAGTGACACAACTTCCCTAGTTAATATTGCCTGCTAACATTCATTTCTTTTAACTAAATATGCAGGGTTAAAAATATATACTTGTGTATTGATTTTAAGAAAGGCATGATTATGTTTATGGCTAGATACATTGGTGCAACGACAGTGTTTTTTTCGTGAATGTGCTTGTTAAGTCATCACCCGTTTGGTGAAGTAGGCTGTGATTCATGATAAATTAACAGGCACTGCATTGATTATATGCAACGCAGGACAAGCTAGATAAACTAGTAATATCATCAACCATGTGTAGTTAACTAGTGATTATGTTAAAATGGATTGTTTTTTATAAGATAAGTCTAATGCTAGCTAGCAACTTACCTTGGCTCATTGCTGCACTCGTGTAACAGGTGGTCAGCCTGCCACGCAGTCTCCTCGTGGAGCGCAATGTAATCGGCCATAATTACCGATTGTTATGAAAACTTGAAATCGGCCCTAATTAATTGCCCATGCCGATTTAATCTGGCGACTTCTAGTTCTCCCCTCCCCCCATCTTCTGTCTGTGTTGTTGTGGTGTGGAGTCTTCCCTTGGCTGAGGTAACCATGGAGATGGCGTTACTGTAGGGTCGTTTTGCCGAACTCTGGTGTGTGTGGGCGCGCGCACGTTCTCATTTTTTAAGAGCCTGACATTGGCATAATTCTGTGCCAACGGTTTTACTATTAAACTGTCACCCCCACACACAAACAAGCTCTCTACTCTCTCCCCTCCCTTCTCTCTACTCTCTCTCCCTCTCTCTCCCCTCCCTTCTCTCTCCACTCTACTTCTCCTTCTCTCTTCTCTCTCCCTTCTCTCTTCTCTCTCCCTTCTCTCTTCTCTCTCCCTTCTCTCTTCTCTCTCTCCCTTCTCTCTTCTCTCTCTCCCTTCTCTCTTCTCTCTCCCTTCTCTCTTCTCTCTCTCCCTTCTCTCTTCTCTCTACTCTCTCTCCCTTCTCCCTTCTCTTCTCTCTCTCCCTTCTCTCTCCACTCTACTCGCTCTCTTCTCTCTCTCCCCTCCCTTCTCTCTCCACTCTACTCTCTCTCCCTTCTCTCTCCCCCCTCCCCTCTCTCTCCACTCTACTCTCTCTCCCTTCTCTCTTCTCTCTCTCCCTTCTCTCTCCACTCTACTCTCTCTCCCTTCTCTCTCCCCCTCCTCCCCTCTCTCTTCACTGCCTCTTCTTTCTCCCTCCCTTCCTCTCCCCCCTCCCTCCTTTCTCTCCTTCTCTCCCCCCGCCCTTCTCTCCTCTCTCTGTCTCCTCTCCCATTTTGATATCTGAAAATTCTTATGACCCCAACCATTTTGTAATTAACAGCCAATGTTTACTCTTTTAATTGGGGCTATGGCAGTCAATTGAAAAACATTCTAACAGTATTTCTGATAGTCTTCTCAACTCACCATCACATACTTTTAATATGGGTCTGTTGGAGTCAATTCTAAATTAGCTCTGACATAATGTACTCTTATCTCACCACACTAATGAGATGGATGTGCTTGATGCATGTCGTGTCAAAGTCAGGGGGCGTGGTCCACAGTGCGCACCTCGTCTCTGCTGTCACATTCAACCTGGGACCATTATTTGGTTTTAATGCAGACCAGAGCACTTGAATCCAGCTTCCACAGATATGACCTGGCTAAGGGTTCCATAAGTTTTATGCTGCTTTCAAGACAACTGGATTTCTGAAAAATACGAGGTCAAATCATGAGGTCAGTGATCTTCACGTCCAGAAACAGATCTCTAGAAAGAGGCTCAAATTCCCGAGTTGGAATTCTGAGTTGGATGACTGTTCAAATTTATTCTCTCCAGTCAGAGCTCGTTTTTTCCCCCAGATTCCCAGTTGTCTTGAACGCACTGAAGTCGGAAGTCAGAGATTTCCAAGTTCCGAGTTGTTTTGAACGTGTCATTAATGCTCAGAGGGAGACCGCAGGTTATTCCCTATGAGTCAGGAACCAAAACCTCCTCCGTAATGACCCGTTGAATGCATTGTCTGCAGCATTCGGTCACATGACCGCATCCATCAGCTGTTGGATTCCACTTACAGCACGTCAACTGAGCCAGGATCACAGCAAACGGTATTGGGAGGTAGGTCCCAAAGTGCTCCCCAAGCTTTGGAGGTGAGCAGTCATCACTGGTGTGGGACATTACTGATGCCGTTTCCTGTTAGAAACATGCAAAGCTGAGGAAAGGGGGCGTGGTTCACTTTTGAAACTCTCCCATAAGAATGGTTTCCTCTGAATCCACTGACTCAGCCACTCTATAGAATGTTTTAGTTTTTTCAGTTTGTTCAGTTTCCCAAATATGTCTGTTACATAGGCAAGGAGACACATTTTCTTTTCATTACACAGAAAGTCAAATCTTAATAAAAACAAAAAAATGATACACCCATTGTGAATGACAGCATTTCCTCTCTCAATTAGAAAGATCTTTCCAACACTCCCCCTCGATAACCACCCAGCCTCTGTGTGAAATGGAACATTGTCATGCTCTGATCCCATATCTCCACATAGTTTTGAGATCAGGTGTACTGCGGTAGATGTGGTTTGATGTAGTTTACAATGGAAGTTACCTGCTGCAGTATATCTGAGTTCTGTGCTCAGCTCTTTTGCTGCCAGTTGCTCTGTGTATCATACATACATACATACATACATATGTGCAAAAGCCCGCCATACGTTTCCATATGGAATCTGTTTTTCATCAGTATGGCCACGCAGCACACTGAACATCCCCTGTGCTGTTTCATGCTCGGGAATCGTGAGACAGAACAATATGTCCTCGTGAACAGCATCCTCGGACAAAAGTCAATTCATGAGCATGTCGGCTCTCACAGCCTATGTCCACATGGAGAGCATTAGTTGAAGAGTTTGTCGGCTCTCACAGCCTATGTCCACATGGAGAGCATTAGTTGAAGAGTTTGTCGGCTCTCACAGCCTATGTCCACATGGAGAGCATTAGTTGAAGAGTTTGAGTCGTTCACTCAGTTTCCTCTCGATTGCTAGCAATGGCATACATTCTTTAACAGTGTTATCTGACAAAGGTATTGGGGAAAGGTACAACTGAATGCCTTCAACTGAAATGTGTCTTTCGCATTCTGAATCAGAGAGGTGCTGGGGGCTTCCTTAACCCACTATTCCCCGGGCGCCATTAACTGCTTCGCATTCTGAATCAGAGAGGTGCTGGGGGCTTCCTTAACCCACTATTCCCCGTGCGCCATTAACTGCTTTGGCATTCTGAATCAGAGAGGTGCTGGGGGCTTCCTTAACCCACTATTCCCCGGGCGCCATTAACTGCTTTCGCATTCTGAATCAGAGAGGTGCTGGGGGGCTTCTTAACCCACTATTCCCCGGGCGCCATTAACTGCTTTCGCATTCTGAATCAGAGAGGTGCTGGGGGCTTCCTTAACCCACTATTCCCCGGGCGCCATTAACTGCTTTGGCATTCTGAATCAGAGAGGTGCTTGGGGGCTCCTTAACCCACTATTCCCCGGGCGCCATTAACTGCTTTCGCATTCTGAATCAGAGAGGTGCTGGGGGCTTCCTTAACCCACTATTCCCCGGGCGCCATTAACTGCTTTCGCATTCTGAATCAGAGAGGTGCTGGGGGCTTCCTTAACCCACTATTCCCCGGGCGCCATTAACTGCCTTGTTCAGGGACAGAACGACAGATTTGTACCTTGTCAGCTCGGGGATTCAATCTAGCAACCTTTCAGTTACTAGTCCAATGCTCTAACCACTAGGCTACTGCCGTCCCAGGTGTGAGCTTCTGTGCCTCTGCCTCCCCACACATTGTTTTCAACGTATTGCGGCCGGGTAATATCAAAGTCTCTTCAATCGTGTGTGGTTTCATAGTGTAGCGGGCTTAGCCATTCACTGTGGGAATGATTCAACAGTGTGTGGTTTCATAGTGTAGCGGGCTTAGCCATTCACTGTGGGAATGATTCAACAGTGTGTGGTTTCATAGCGTAGGCGGGCCTACCATTCACTGTGGGAATGATTCAACAGTGTGTGGTTTCAGAGCGTAGCGGGCTTAGCCATTCACTGTGGGAATGATTCAACAGTGTGTGGTTTCATAGCGTAGCGGGCTTAGCCATTCACTGTGGGAATGATTCAACAGTGTTGTGGTTTCATAGCGTAGCGGGCTTAGCCATTCACTGTGGGAATGATTCAACAGTGTGTGGTTTCATAGCGTAGCGGGCTTAGCCATTCACTGTGGGAATGATTCAACAGTGTGTGGTTTCATAGCGTAGCGGGCCCTTACCATTCACTGTGGGAATGATTCAACAGTGTGTGGTTTCATAGCGTAGCGGGCTTAGCCATTCACTGTGGGAATGATTCAACAGTGTGTGGTTTCATAGCGTAGCGGGCTTAGCCATTCACTGTGGGAATGATTCAACAGTGTGTGGTTTCATAGCGGAGCGGGCTTAGCCATTCACTGTGGGAATGATTCAACAGTGTGTGATTTCATAGCGTAGCGGGCCTTACCATTCACTGTGGGAATGATTCAACAGTGTGTGGTTTCATAGCGTAGCGGGCTTAGCCATTCACTGTGGGAATGATTCAACAGTGTGTGGTTTCATAGCGTAGCGGGGCCTTACCATTCACTGTGGGAATGATTCAACAGTGTGTGGTTTCATAGCGTAGCGGGCTTAGCCATTCACTGTGGGAATGATTCAACAGTGTGTGGTTTCATAGCGTAGCGGGGCCTTACCATTCACTGTGGAATGATTCAACAGTGTGTGGTTTCATAGCGTAGCGGGCCTTACCATTCACTGTGGGAATGATTCAACAGTGTGTGGTTTCATAGCTTAGCGGGCCTTACCATTCACTGTGGGAATGATTCAACAGTGTGTGGTTTCATAGCGTAGCGGGCTTAGCCATTCACCTGTGGGAAGGATTCAACAGTGTGTGGTTTCATAGCGTAGCGGGCTTAGCCATTCACTGTGGGAAGGATTCAACAGTGTGTGGTTTCATAGCGTAGCGGCTAGCCATTCACTGTGGGAATGATTCAACAGTGTGTGGTTTCATAGCGTAGCGGGCTTAGCCATTCACTGTGGGAATGATTCAACAGTGTGTGGTTTCATAGTGTAGCGGGCTTAGCCATTCACTGTGGGAATGATTCAACAGTGTGTGGTTTCATAGCGTAGCGGGCTTAGCCATTCACTGTGGGAATGATCAACAGTGTGTGGTTCATAGCGTAGCGGGCTTAGCCATTCACTGTGGGAATGATTCAACAGTTGTGTGGTTTCATAGCGTAGCGGGCCTGTACCATTCACTGTGGGAATGATTCAACAGTGTGTGGTTTCATAGCGTAGCGGGCTTAGCCATTCACTGTGGGAATGATTCAACAGTGTGTGGTTTCATAGCGTAGCGTGGCCTTACCATTCACTGTGGGAATGATTCAACAGTGTGTGGTTTCATAGCGTAGCGGGCCTTACCATTCACTGTGGGAATGATTCAACAGTGTGTGGTTTCCATAGCTTAGCGGGCCTTACCATTCACTGTGGGAATGATTCAACAGTGTGTGGTTTCATAGCGTAGCGGGCTTAGCCATTCACTGTGGGAATGATTCAACAGTGTGTGGTTTCATAGCGTAGCGGGCTTAGCCATTCACTGTGGGAATGATTCAACAGTGTGTGGTTTCATAGCGTAGCGGGCTTAGCCATTCACTGTGGGAATGATTCAACAGTGTGTGGTTTCATAGCGTAGCGGGCTTAGCCATTCACTGTGGGAATGATTCAACAGTGTGTGGTTTCATAGCGTAGCGGGCTTAGCCATTCACTGTGGGAATGATTCAACAGTGTGTGGTTTCATAGTGTAGCGGGCTTAGCCATTCACTGTGGGAATGATTCAACAGTGTGTGGTTTCATAGTGTAGCGGGCTTAGCCATTCACTGTGGGAAGATTCAACAGTGTGTGGTTCATAGCGTAGCGGGCCTTACCATTCACTGTGGGAATGATTCAACAGTGTGTGGTTTCATAGCGTAGCGGGCTTAGCCATTCACTGTGGGAATGATTCAACAGTGTGTGGGTTTTCATAGCGTAGCGGGCTTAGCCATTCACTGTGGGAATGATTCAACAGTGTGTGGTTTCATAGCGTAGCGGGCTTAGCCATTCACTGTGGGAATGATTCAACAGTGTGTGGTTTCATAGCGTAGCGGGCTTAGCCATTCACTGTGGGAATGATTCAACAGTGTGTGGGTTTCATAGCGTAGCGGGCTTAGCCATTCACTGTGGGAATGATTCAACAGTGTGTGGTTTCATAGCGTAGCGGGCTTAGCCATTCACTGTGGGAATGATTCAACAGTGTGTGGTTTCATAGCGTAGCGGGCTCTAGCCATTCACTGTGGGAATGATTCAACAGTGTGTGGTTTCAGAGCGTAGCGGGCTTAGCCATTCACTGTGGGAATGATTCAACAGTGTGTGGTTTCATCGCGTAGCGGGCTTAGCCATTCACTGTGGGAATGATTCAACAGTGTGTGGTTTCATAGTGTAGCGGGCTTAGCCATTCACTGTGGGAATGATTCAACAGTGTGTGGTTTCATAGCGTAGCGGGCTTAGCCATTCACTGTGGGAATGATTCAACAGTGTGTGGTTTCATAGCGTAGCGGGCTTAGCCATTCACTGTGGGAATGATTCAACAGTGTGTGGTTTCATAGCGTAGCGGGCTTAGCCATTCACTGTGGGAATGATTCAACAGTGTGTGGTTTCAGAGCGTAGCGGGCTTAGCCATTCACTGTGGGAATGATCAACAGTGTGTGGTTTCATAGCGTAGCGGCTTAGCCATTCACTGTGGAATGATTCAACAGTGTGTGGTTCATAGCGTAGCGGGCTTGAGCCATTCACTGTGGGAATGATTCAACAGTGTGTGGTTTCATAGCGTAGCGGGCTTAGCCATTCACTGTGGGAATGATTCAACAGTGGTGTGGTTTCATAGCGTAGCGGGCTTAGCCATTCACTGTGGGAATGATTCAACAGTGTGTGGTTTCATAGCGTAGCGGGCTTAGCCATTCACTGTGGGAATGATTCAAGTGTGTGGTTTCATAGCGTAGCGGGCTTAGCCCTTCACTGTGGGAATGATTCAACAGTGTGGTGGTTTCATAGCGTAGCGGGCTTAGCCATTCACTGTGGGAATGATTCAACAGTGTGTGGTTTCATAGCGTAGCGGGCTTAGCCATTCACTGTGGGAATGATTCAACAGTGTGTGGTTTCATAGCGTAGCGGGCTTAGCCATTCACTGTGGGAATGATTCAACAGTGGTGTGGTTTCATAAAGCGTAGCGGGCTTAGCCATTCACTGTGGGAATGATTCAACAGTGTGTGGTTTCATAGCGTAGCGGGCCTTACCATTCACTGTGGGAATGATTCAACAGTGTGTGGTTTCATAGCGTAGCGGGCTTAGCCATTCACTGTGGGAATGATTCAACAGTGGTGTGGTTTCATAGCGTAGCGGGCTTAGCCATTCACTGTGGGAATGATTCAAGTGCGGCCTTTTCCCACGATCTAAGGGCGCTCTCTGGTTGAATTCTAGCTTTAGATTTGAATGATTTTCTTTTAGATTTGAAGGTTAACCACATTACAAGGATTTTGAGATACAAAGACGATATTATAATCAAATTTTTTTGGTATATAAACTGAACAAAAATATAAATGCAACAATTTCAACAATTCTGCTGAGTTATAGTTCATATAAGGAAATCAGTCAATGTAAATAAATAAATTAGGCCCTATGGATTTCACATGACTAGGCAGGGGCGCAGCCATGTCCAGCCAATCAGAACGAGTTTTTCCCCACAAACGGGCTTTATTACAGACAGAAATACTCCTCAGTTTCATCAGCTGGTGGCTGGTCTCGGACGATCCTGCAGGTGAAGAACCCGGATGTGGAGGGTCCTGGGCTGGCGTGGTTACACGTGGTCTGTGGTTGTGAGGCCGGTTGGACAGACTGCCAAATTCTCTAAAACGACGTTGGAGGGGGCTTATGGTACAGAAATGAACATTCAATTCTCTGGCAACAGCTCTGGTGGACATTCCTGCAGTCAGTATGCCAATTGCACATTCCCTCACCTTGAGACATCTGTGGCATTGTGTTGTGTGACAAAACTGCACATTTTAAGCTGGCCTTTTATTGCCCCCAGCACAAGGTGCACCTGTGTAATGATCATGCTGTTTAATCAGCTTCTTGATATTGCCACACCTGTCACTAACAGGGATGTAAACAAATATGTGCATAAAATTGGACAGAAATAAGCTTTTTGTGTGTATGGAACATTTCTGGGATCTTTATTTCAGCTCATGAAACATGGGACCAACACTTTACATGTTGCGTTTATATTTTTGTATATATATTTATTTATTTATGTAGCTGTGTGTTTGTCCTCTGTATAGTGTTAGTTATTTACAGTTTAGGTGCTGTAGGCTAGAGACACATCTGTATCCACTGGCCACATCTGTAACCACTGGCCACATCTGTATCCACTGGCCACATCTGCATCCACTGGCCCGTCTCTTCATGTAAAAACACACACAGTAGTGGAAAGGATTTGGCATCAGGGTGGTGTCCGCTGTGTATTAATGTGAGCAGGAGTTAGGAAGTGTAGTTTGTTTGTGTGTGTATTTGGTAGACTAATGGGAGACTAATGGTTGGCGTGTGTGTTTGTGTATTTGGTAGACTAATGGTTGACTAATGGTTGGCGTGTGTGTTTGGTAGACTAATGGTTGACTAATGGTTGACGTGTGGTCTGTGTGTTTCTCCTGCAGTGTCGGATGGTGTGTAAGGACGTGCCAGCTGAGACTATGTATGATGTTCTCCATGACATCGAGTACCGGAGGAAATGGGACTCAAACGTCATCGAAACCTTCGATATCGGAAAACTCACTGTTAACGCAGACGTGGGCTACTACTCCTGTACGACACACACACACACACACACACACACACACACACACACACGCACACACATTCTTGGCGCTGTGTGTATGTTAATGAGGCTCCTCCTCGTCTGTGTCTAGGGAAGTGTCCCAAGCCGCTGAAGAACCGTGATGTCATCACGCTGCGCTCCTGGCTGCCCATGGGCAGTGATTACATCATCATGAACTACTCTGTCAAACATGCCGTAAGTATAAACATGTACAGGGAGAGTATCCTGGTCCAGAACCCTGTACTCTACCCCCTGGCCCATGGCTCTCCAACTCTGTTCCTGGAGAACTACCCCTCTATGGGTTCTCACTCCAACCCTGTTCCTGGAGAACTACCCCTCTATGGGTTCTCACTCCAACCCTGTTCCTGGAGAACTACCCCTCTATGGGTTCTCTCTCAACCCTGCTCCTGGAGAACTACCCCTCTATGGGTTCTCTCTCCAACCCTGCTCCTGGAGAACTACCCCTCTATGGGTTCTCTCTCCAACCCTGCTCACTGGAGAACTACCCCTCTATGGGTTCTCACTCCAACCCTGTTCCTGGAGAACTACCCCTCTATGGGTTCTCACTCCAACCCTGTTCCTGGAGAACTACCCCTCTATGGGTTCTCACTCCAACCCTGTTCCTGGAGAACTACCCCTCTATGGGTTCTCACTCCAACCCTGTTCCTGGAGAACTACCCCTCTATGGGTTCTCTCTCCAACCCTGTTCCTGGAGAACTACCCTCTATGGGTTCTCTCTCCAACCCTGTTCCTGGAGAACTACCCCTCTATGGGTTCTCACTCCAACCCTGTTCCTGGAGAACTACCCCTCTATGGGTTCTCGCTCCAACCCTGTTTCCTGGAGAACTACCCCTCTATGGGTTCTCTCTCCAACCCTGTTCCTGGAGAACTACCCCTCTATGGGTTCTCACTCCAACCCTGCTCTGGAGAACTACACCTCTATGGGTTCTCACTCCAACCCTGTTCCTGGAGAACTACCCCTCTATGGGTTCTCTCTCCAACCCTGTTCCTGGAGAACTACCCCTCTATGGGTTCTCTCTCCAACCCTGTTCCTGGAGAACTACCCCTCTATGGGTTCTCTCTCCAACCCTGTTCCTGGAGAACTACCCCTCTATGGGTTCTCTCTCCAACCCTGTTCCTGGAGAACTACCCCTCTATGGGTTCTCACTCCAACCCTGTTCCTGGAGAACTACCCCTCTAGGGTTCTCTCTCCAACCCTGTTCCTGGAGAACTACCCCTCTATGGGTTCTCACTCCAACCCCAGTTTACAACCAACCGGATTCAGCTTATCAAGCAGCTAATTATTACAATCTGTTGCCCTAGACAACGTCTCCAGGAACCAGGTTGGAGTCAGTGGATAGGCTCAGGGGGATAGGCTCAGGGGGATAATAGGCTCAGGGGGATAATAGGCTCAGGGGGATAATAGGCTCAGGGGGATAGGCTCAGGGGGATAATAGGCTCAGGGGGATAATAGGCTCAGGGGGATAATAGGCTCAGGGGGGATAATAGGCTCAGGGGGATAATAGGCTCAGGGGGCTAATAGGCTCAGGGGGATAATAGGCTCAGGGGGATAATAGGCTCAGGGGGATAATAGGCTCAGGGGGATAATAGGCTCAGGGGATGATAGGCTCAGGGGGATGATAGGCTCAGGGGGATGATAGGCTCAGGGGGATGATAGGCTCAGGGGGATGATAGGCTCAGGGGGATGATAGGCTCAGGGGGATGATAGGCTCAGGGGGATGATAGGCTCGGGGGGATGATAGGGGGTAGCTCAGGGGGATGATAGGCTCAGTGGTAAGGCTCGGGGGATAATAGGCTTCGGGGGGATAGGCTCGGGGATAGGCTCGGGGATAGGCTCGGGGGATAGGCTCGGGGGATAAGGCTTCGGGGATAGGCTGAGGGGATAATAGGCTCAGGGGGATAGGCTCAGGGGGATAGGCTCAGTGGATAACCAACTGGTTGTACAACGCTCTGCAGGTAGAAAATAGAAGAGAGAGAACAGACCTGCAGATAGTTTCCCTTGACCTCAGTGGGGAACAAATGCTACGGTAGGACTGTCCACTCTATTTAAATGAACATGCTGTGGATGGACATGTCTTGGGGTATCATTTACTGTGTGTGTGTGTGTGTGTGTGTGTGTGTGTACATAAGTACAGTTTGATAAAGGTGGCCGTGTGTTTACAGTAGTGGAGTATTTGCTCACTTCAGTAGACTGTGGGTGTATTAGTTGACTTAATCCCCTGGCATTTCAATAAAGCTTTATCGGTCCGTGCCACTGCTAACGTTGGATAAAGCCTGTGTTGGATAGGACAGTGGTAGCTCAGGGTTAGGTCACTCAACACTCAGACAGTAAAGTAAAGTAAAGCCTGTGTTGGATAGGACAGTGGTAGCTCAGTGTTAGATCACTCAACACTCAGACAGTACAGTAAAACCTGTGTGTTGGATAGGACAGTGGTAGCTCAGGGTTAGATCACTCAACACTCAGACAGTACAGTAAAACCTGTGTGTTGGATAGGACAGTGGTAGCTCAGGGTTAGGTCACTCAACACTCAGACAGTACATTGGCTCTGCCCTTCACCATTCGTCCTTGAGGATCTTTGAGAAGTGGAGAAGAACCTCGACTTTAGCTTATTGGAGGAGCGTTTGTAATACTGCTCTCCCTTCTCCTGTTCAATGAGACCTTAAGACTAGTCACCTACGGCAGGAAGGAAGGCGATTAGGGTTTGGTTTGGCATCAGACCTCTCTCTTTTTATTTCTCTCTCTGAGGGATCAATGTTAAGTTGACCTCTCATGTGACTACTGCTGCTGTAAGCTTCTGCTTTCCACACGCAAACACTCAGACAAACCTGCAAGACACAAACCTAGATCCAGACAAACACAGCTACTTTGCTCACATTGAGTTTAGTGCGAGGAGTGTGTAAGAGTTCACTGCTATTGGGCAAGGCCGGGCCAGCATCAGGAACTGACAGAGATCCAGAACAGAACTAGGATAGTAACTGTGAGTGAGAATCCATACTGTCACTTTACCCCCTCCACAATATTACTTTGAGCAGTAAACTCCTGATCAGTTAATGTCGTGTTTTCAATGTAAACTCTGTTTAAGTGCAGGGCAGTGTATCATTTTATTGAAATACATTTTGGTTGAATGTTCTGGTCGTGTAGTGCACTCATGCAGAACAAACCCAAATAACTGGATTCAACTGTACAGCAGTTGTGAACTGTCAGTGGTTGAGACCATTTCCTCAGATGGAGGGTTTCTGTGCTAACTAGGGCTGTTCCACTGTGTTTTCCTGTAGAAATACCCCCCTAAGAAGGACATGGTACGAGCGGTGTCCATCCAGACTGGCTACCTGATCCAGAGCCATGGACCGAACCACTGCACTCTCACCTACCTGGCACATGTGGATCCAAAAGGTAATACACACACACACACACACACACACATACAGCAGTGGAGGCTGCTGAGGGAGCACAGCTCATAGTAATGGCTGGAATGGAGTCAATGGAATGGCATCAACCACATGGAAACCACATGTTTGATACCATTCTGTTGACTCCATTCCAGGATGTATTATGAGCTGTCCTCCCCTCAGCAGCCACCAGGTGGTTAATGTGCTTGGAGACTTAATGAATGATTCATACTCAGGACCTTCTTTCTACAGCTATCGCCATAGTAACTATGGATCTGGAGGACAGGGTCTGTCCCTCTCATTTCTCTCCTTCTCATACTCTTTTTGCCTCTTTCTTCCTCCTTCTCTCTCTCCTTCTCCTCCTCTTTTTGTCTCTTTCTCCACCCCTCTTTCTCCCTCTCTTTCTCTCTCTCTCCCTCTCCCTCTCCCTCTCTCTCCCTCTCTCTCCCTCTCTCTCCCTCTCTCTCTCCCTCTCTCTCTCTTTCTCTCTCCCTCTCTTTCTCTCTAACTCTCTCTTCTCTCCCTCTCTTTCTCTCTTTCTCCCTCTCTATCTCTCCATCTCTCTTTGTATTGCTCTTTCTCTGTTATTCCCTCTCTTTTAAGATGGTAAAGCTCTTGATAATATCTCCATCTAATTCTCTCTAAATCACCTGTTCTGGTATGAGTGTGTGTGACATCTGTTAACAGTGGGTGATTTGACTGTGGGTGACACGACATGGTGTAACATCAATCTCTGTCCCTCCCAGGTTCACTACCCAAGTGGGTTGTTAACAAGTCTTCCCAGTTTCTGGCTCCCAAAGTAAGTACATTCCAGACTCCTTATGCCTACACTGCCCATCATTACACTCCCACTGTACACACTCCCACTCCCATCACCACATTATAATGCTGAAGCGAGGAGAGAGTTGGAGAGAGTTGGAGAGAGTTGGAGAGAGTTTGGAGAGAGTTGGAGAGAGTTGGAGAGAGTTGGAGAGAGTTGGGGAGAGTTGGGGAGAGTTGGGGAGAGTTGAGGAGAGATGGGAGGAGAGATGGGAGGAGAGATGGGAGGAGAGATGGGGAGAGTTGGGGAGAGAGTTGGGGAGAGTTGAGGAGAGTTGGGGAGAGTTGGGGAGAGTTGGGGAGAGATGGGGAGCAGGCGTGTGTTACCTCTCTCAGCAGAGTCTGGTTGTCTGGACCCGGTGCACACGGGAGAACACCTGTGTATAATGTATGATTCTT
The DNA here is from genome assembly GCF_901001165.1 of Salmo trutta. Taxonomy (NCBI): domain Eukaryota; kingdom Metazoa; phylum Chordata; class Actinopteri; order Salmoniformes; family Salmonidae; genus Salmo; species Salmo trutta. The sequence continues at coordinate 36,541,091 of NC_042982.1, forward strand.
CCTGCTCTTCCCTGGGCTAGAAACGTGTGTGTGCTGAAATAGGCCATGGGATCTCAAGGGAATGAGGAAAAATGGGGGAGAGCCCCAGTCTAAGGCACTGCATCTCAGTGCTAGAGGCGTCACTACAGGCCCTGGTTCGATTCCAGGCTGTATCACAACCGGCTGTGATTGGGAGTCCCACCCGGGTTAGTGTTTGGCCAGGGTAGGCCGTCATTGTAAATAGAATTTGTTCTTTACTGACTTGCCTTGATAAATTAAATACAAATATATAGATCTCAGAGGTTACTACATGGTACAGACAGACATCTCTCTCTCCATCACTAGGTTACTACATGGTACAGCAGACATCTCTCTCTCTCTCCATCACTAGGTTACTACATGGTACAGCAGACATCTCTCTCTCCATCACTAGGTTACTACATGGTACAGCAGACATCTCTCTCTCTCCATCACTAGGTTACTACATGGTACAGCAGACATCTCTCTCTCTCTCCATCACTAGGTTACTACATGGTACAGCAGACATCTCTCTCTCCATCACTAGGTTACTACATGGTACAGCAGACATCTCTCTCTCTCTCTCTCCATCACTAGGTTACTACATGGTACAGCAGACATCTCTCTCTCCATCACTAGGTTACTAACATGGTACAGCAGACATCTCTCTCTCTCTCCATCACTAGGTTACTACATGTACAGCAGACATCTCTCTCTCCATCACTAGGTTACTACATGGTACAGCAGACATCTCTCTCTCTCTCTCCATCACTAGGTTACTACATGGTACAGCAGACATCTCTCTCTCTCTCCATCACTAGGTTACTACATGGTACAGCAGACATCTCTCTCTCCATCACTAGGTTACTACATGGTACAGCAGACATCTCTCTCTCTCCATCACTAGGTTACTACATGGTACAGCAGACATCTCTCTCTCTCTCTCCATCACTAGGTTACTACATGGTACAGCAGACATCTCTCTCTCTCTCTCCATCACTAGGTTACTACATGGTACAGCAGACATCTCTCTCTCTCTCCATCACTAGGTTACTACATGGTACAGCAGACATCTCTCTCTCTCTCCATCACTAGGTTACTACATGGTACAGCAGACATCTCTCTCTCCATCACTAGGTTACTACATGGTACAGCAGACATCTCTCTCTCTCTCCATCACTAGGTTACTACATGGTACAGCAGACATCTCTCTCTCCATCACTAGGTTACTACATGGTACAGCAGACATCTCTCTCTCTCTCTCTCCATCACTAGGTTACTACATGGTACAGCAGACATCTCTCTCTCTCTCCATCATTAGGTTACTACATGGTACAGCAGACATCTCTCTCTCTCTCCATCATTAGGTTACTACATGGTACAGCAGACCTCTCTCTCTCTCCATCACTAGGTTACTACATGGTACAGCAGACATCTCTCTCTCTCTCCATCACTAGGTTACTACATGGTACAGCAGACATCTCTCTCTCTCCATCACTAGGTTACTACATGGTACAGCAGACATACTCTCTCTCCTCTCCATCACTAGGTTACTACATGGTACAGCAGACATCTCATCTCTCTCTCTCTCCATCACTAGGTTACTACATGGTACAGCAGACATCTCTCTCTCTCTCTCTCCATCACTAGGTTACTACATGGTACAGCAGACATCTCTCTCTCTCTCCATCACTAGGTTACTACATAGTACAGCAGACATCTCTCTCTCCATCACTAGGTTACTACATGGTACAGCAGACATCTCTCTCTCTCTCCATCACTAGGTTACTACATGGTACAGCAGACATCTCTCTCTCTCTCTCCATCACTAGGTTACTACATGGTACAGCAGACATCTCTCTCTCTCTCTCCATCACTAGGTTACTACATGGTACAGCAGACATCTCTCTCTCTCTCTCTCTCCATCACTAGGTTACTACATGGTACAGCAGACATCTCTCTCTCTCTCCATCACTAGGTTACTACATGGTACAGCAGACATCTCTCTCTCTCCATCACTAGGTTACTACATGGTACAGCAGACATCTCTCTCTCTCTCCATCACTAGGTTACTACATGGTACAGCAGACATCTCTCTCTCTCTCCATCACTAGGTTACTACATGGTACAGCAGACATCTCTTCTCTCTCCATCACTAGGTTACTACATGGTACAGCAGACATCTCTCTCTCTCTCCATCACTAGGTTACTACATGGTACAGCAGACATCTCTCTCTCTCTCCATCACTAGGTTACTACATGGTACAGCAGACATCTCTCTCTCTCTCCATCACTAGGTTACTACATGGTACAGCAGACATCTCTCTCTCTCTCCATCACTAGGTTACTACATGGTACAGCAGACATCTCTCTCTCTCTCCATCACTAGGTTACTACATGGTACAGCAGACATCTCTCTCTCTCTCCATCACTAGGTTACTACATGGTACAGCAGACATCTCTCTCTCTCTCTCCATCACTAGGTTACTACATGGTACAGCAGACATCTCTCTCTCTCTCTCCATCACTAGGTTACTACATGGTACAGCAGACATCTCTCTCTGTCTCTGTGTGTCAGTATATGGTACAGCAGAACAACACAACTGCTCACTGCTGCTTGTGTTCCTTTTTATCCTTGGCTAAATGCAGATCTCTCTCTGTGTGTGTGTGTGTGTGTGTGCAGGCGATGAAGAAGATCAGTAAGGCGTGTCTAAAGTACGGAGAGTGGAAGCAGAGACACACCCCAGGCTATAAGCCCTGGCTCTACCCTGAGCAGACTACACTTCCCACAATCCCTGTGTCCGAGCTTAGCATCCAGCACGCAGACAGCCTGGAGAACATTGACGAGAGTACACTCAGCGAGATGCAGACGCGGGAGGAGAGAGACAGCGACTAACATCACACACACTTTGTTTTTCCTCTCCAGTCAGTTTTTGTCCTGAATCACTGCCCCTATTGTCCATTATAACATGTCTCTGGATCACATTGGCTGTCTCCTGTAAAGAATCCTGAACACACACCAGTCCACTCTCTGTTCCTCAACACTACAGATGTATGAATGTATGTAGAGTTCAATCTTAAATACAGATTCCTACAAAGGTTTTCATATTTCATTTGTGATCCGAGTCTTTCTTAAAGTGTGTGTGTGTGTGTGTGTGTGTGTGTGTGTGTGTGCGTGCGTGCGCTAAATGAGGTCTGACGAATGATTGACCTGATTTAACAGATTGTTCTGGTCTGAATCCATCTCACACACACACTCACACACACACACGTACACACTGTTTAATGTCACTACTGCTGTGTGGCCTAGTTTGGAACAGGGATCCCCACTCTGGGTTGGCATGGCAACTCCCCACTCAACTTAACACCAGGGAAAGACTGGGACGTTGGAGGGAAGAGTGGAGATGGGGGGAGGGAAGAGAGTGGGGGGAGGGAACAGAGTGGGGGGAGGGAACAGAGTGGAGATGTGGGTGGGGAGGGAGAAAGGAGCTGGGGGGGGAGTGGAGATGGGGAGGAAGTGAGAGCTCAGATGTTGACCTCCCCTTCATTGGGGGGGGGGGGTGTAGTATCTGAGAGTATTAATTGTAACTAAAACTGTCTCTCTCTCACACACACATCAATCCAGTCTTTGCAGATAGTCTGTAGGGCTATTGCTAAGGGAAGCGTTTGAGGAGGAGTTGGGGCCTGAAATGGTAACAGGCCAAATCATTGCAGTACTCCCTCTGTTTTTAGGCCCTATTTCTCAAAACACAGACATGGTTTGGTAGTTTACAATGTATCACATACTTAAAGTAATTAAGTTTGGTTACCATGGGACTTCTGGGACAGGCGACTCTGAAGGGACATGATTGTTCTTTGAACTGTCACAGGGCTACATCCTGCCCTATAGTAAGAGACCAGTAGGCTTAGTGAAGCACCTACACACACACACACACACACACACACACACACACACACACACGTACAGTGCATTCGGAAAGGATTCAGACCCCTTGACTTTTTCCACTTTTTGTTACATTGCAGCCTTACTCTAAAATGGATTACATCGTTTTTCCACCCTCATCTACACACAATAACCCATAATGACATAGCAAAAACAGGTTTTTAGATGTTTTGCATGTTTTGCAAAAACATTACATTTACAGAACTATTCTGACACTTTACTCAGTACTTTGTTGAAGCACCTTTGGCAGCGATTACAGCCTCAAATTTTCTTCGGTATGATGCTACAAGCTTGGCAGACCTGTATTTGGGGAGTTTTTCCCATTCTCCTCTGCAGATCCTCTCAAGCTCTGTCAGGTTGGATGGGGAGTGTCGCTGCACAGCTGTTTTCAGGTCTCTCCAGAGATGTTCGATCGGTTCAAGTCCGGGCTCTGGCTGGGTCACTCAAGGACAATGAGACTTGTCCCGAAGCCAGTCAGTCCTGCGTTGTCTTGGCTGTGTGCTTAGGGTTGTTGTCCTGTTGGAAGGTGAACCTTCGTCCCAGTCTGAGGTCCTGAGAGCTCTGGAGCAGGTTTTCATCAAGGATCTCTCTGTACTTTTCTCTGTTCATCTTTCCCTCGATCCTGACTAGTCTCCCAGTCCCTGCCGCTGAAAAACATCCCCACAGCATGATACTGCCACCACAGTGCTTCCCCGTAGGGATGGTCCCAGATGTCCTCCAGATGTGACCCTTGGCATTCAGGTTAATCTTGGTTTCATCAGACCAAAGAATCTTGTTTCTCATGGTCTGAGAGTCTTTAGCTGTCTTTTGGTAAACTCCAAGCTGGATGTTATGTGCCTTTTACTGAGGAGTGGCTTCCGTCTGGCCACTCTACCATAAAGGCCTGATTGGTGGAGCAGAGATGGTTGTCTTCCGGAAGGTTCTCCCATCTCCACAGAGGACCTCTGGAGCTCTGTCAGAGTGACCATCGGGTTCTTGGTCACCCCCCTAACCAAGGCCCTTCTCGCCCGATTGCACAGTTTAGCGGGGCGGCCAGCTCTAGGAAGAGTCTTGTTGGTTCCAAACTTCTTCCATTTAAGAATGATGGAGGCCACTGTGTTCTTGGGGACCTTCAATGCTGCAGAAATGATTTGGTACCCTTCCCCAGATCTGTGCCTCGACACAATCCTGTCTCTGAGCTCAACGGACAATTCCTTCCAACTCATGGCTTGGTTTTTGCTCTGACATGTACTGTCAACATGCTAGACCTTATACAGACAGGTGTTTGCCTTTCCAAATCATGTCCAATCAATTGAATTGACCACAGGTGGACTCCAATCAAGTTGTAGAAACATCTCAAGGATGATCATTGGAAACAGGATGCACCTGAGCTCAATTTCTAGTCTCATAGCAAAGGGTCTGAATACTTCTGTAAATGAGGTATTTCTGTTATTTCTTTAAACCTTTGCAAAAAAAATCCTAAAACCTGTATTCGCTTTGTCATTATGGACTAATGTGTGTACATTTTTTAATTTAATAAATTTTAGAACAAGGCTGTAATGTGGAAAAATTCAAGGGGTCTGAATACTTTCCGAAGGCACTGTTGGACACGTTTTTGTTTGCAAATCCTGTTATCTTCTTCTATGGTATTATGGCGTTCGCACAATTTTATGTGCATGCCAAGACAAGTTTGGTAAAGTACACTATTTGATAACCAGAACATTTTGGAATGTATTATTTTTTACTATTTGAAAATGATTTTCATTAACATTCAGTACTACGGTCTGTAATGTTAGGCTACATTATGTTTTGGAGAATGTTAATTGTGATTTTACATATTTCGTTTTTTGATTGGGTTTGCTGTCTGGCTTGGCTATACATGAATGCTGCATTCGTAACCAAGTGGGAATTTACCACATACTGGGAACAATCCACTAAAACGGCCCTCCAACTGGTCATTATTAGTGGGAAACTCCTCTGTCATCCTGAGCTCCCACATGCTGTCCTCTGGTGTCACCTAATAAGGAAATTACCTAGATAACAGCATTTTCATGTGGCAGCATGTAACTTTTCAGTGCCCATGACAAATGGGCCTAGTCTAAAACCCAGTTTAAGCCTCATGTTTTTTTTAAGTTTGTCAATTTTTGTTTTGTTTTGTCCTGCACTGTAAATAAGGCAAACTGTGACCAGTTGCCTGGCTACCTGTCCACATCACCAAACTGATGTTTCTTCTCCACGATGAGTCTGGATTTGCCTCCCTCCCCTATAATTTATAGAACGCATAAACATTCTGACTGTTCTGATTGGTCCCATAAACCAATGGGTTGGGCCAGAGTCGGCCTACATGGCATAAGCAACGTATGTTTTTCCACTGGTTAGATTTGTTAGAGACGATCCAATCGCTGAATCATTTGATTTATACAACGCCCCTCATTTTGAAATGAAGTCTCAGAAATGTCTTCTAGGATGGCAGATTCAGACTGAATGTATGTAGCGATTGATAGAGCAGTGGAATTACATTCAGGGTGAGTCATCAGGCAACTACGACCTGGAACCCAAATGTGTATCTGTACCACTGTCTCAGTTTAGAAGGCTCCACAATGCGCATGAAGGCCCGTCTCCCTGCCACCCACGGATCGACCCCACCATGGATGCTAGACCAGGGGTGAGTCACTGTCTTTCCTGTCTTCCCCATTTCCTCTCCTTCTCCCCTCCTCCTCTACCCCTTCTCCCCGCTACAGGCTATGCCTATACCTCCACACAGCTGCAAGCCAATGGAAAAGGAGGGACATAGGTTTATAATGTAGTCTTTATTCTGCAGCACTGTGTCCTACATAGACCATGTTTCCCCTCGGACAATAAAATGAATTTATAATCTGCATCCAACGTCTTTATTGTGTAGCCTAATCATCTCATGCTATTTTTTTTTGTGGGAAAAAATCGAATAGACCTATGCCACTTTCAGGGCAATACAATCCCATAAACCACAATAGCCTTGGTCCTAAGGGCAATACAATCCCATAAACCACAATAGCCTTGGTCCTAAGGGCAATACAATCCCATAAACCACAATAGCCTTGGTCCTAAGGGCAATACAATCCCATAAACCACAATAGCCTTGGTCCTAAGGGCAATACAATCCCATAAACCACAATAGCCTTGGTCCTAAGGGCAATACAATCCCATAAACCACAATAGCCTTGGTCCTAAGGGCAATACAATCCCATAAACCACAATAGCCTTGGTCCTAAGGGCAATACAATCCCATAAACCACAATAGCCTTGGTCCTAAGGGCAATACAATCCCATAAACCACAATAGCCTTGGTCCTAAGGGATTGGATTTATGTAATATCTAGGCCTACTCAACTAGTCTGAGTAGAAGATGCCTGCAGATGAGGAAATCCATATGTATTCACAGAAATAACGTAGGCCTATATATATATTGGTCTCCGGGAGAGTTGTTAGGACAGATCGACTCTGACTGCAGGCATAGGCCTACTTTTCAGCGCCAGTGAAAGAAACTCTCATCCCATGGAGTTCGTTACTGTAGCCTCAACACTACAGCAGTCACTTGTCGCCTTCATGTGGTTGAAAACGACACGACACACCGTCCTAGAATCACTCAGAAATATGGATGTGAATACAATGTCCAGTGTTGCTATTTTATGTTTCCACGCAGAATGGACCGATCGTTTTAGACAGAATGGCTCCTGTTGCAAAGCACCTGACCGAATTGTCCCCACGTTGCTACTAATGTCCAGAAATAACTTGTTAGCCTGCGATTCGTCTCCAAAACGTACATTTGTGTGGAACTGGTTCCCTGTCTGTGTGTTCTTCATAGGTTGAAAAGTGGACTGGCTGAAAACCGGACTGTGCTCCTTCTGAATTGTAATCGGTCACGTGACCGCGGCGGAAGTTTTCGGTGGATTTGTGTCTTTGCTGCTTTTGAAGCGTGAGAAAAGATACTGACGAACTCGCCCTGAAACATCCCCCTGAAACATCCCCAAATACCACCAAACCTCAACTCCAGTCAGCAGGGAAACTGTTCAAAACACAGACAAGGTAAATCAGATATATTTTACATTTTCTGGAGAGTTTATAATTGAAAAACGTCAGGAAAGAAAGGACCAAAACAGATTTTGTAATGAGGTGAATTTGTAAAGAATTCCTCTGCACTTTGTAGTATAGTTGCGAAGGCATAACAGCCTAAACTCGGATGTTATTGTCAAGTCTAGCTAGGTTTTTAGAGCAACCTGTAGGATTGTAAACGGGCAGTTAGTTAGTTCATGTATTAAAATGACCGCCTGTAGCGTTTCATCGTGGAGAAAATAAAATGATAAACGCCTAGAAGCGTTTTCCTTCTTTTGTAGTAGATTTAGGTTATAGTTTAAACGACGGAGAAGCGAGGACCCCGTCTCCATTATTGTAAAACGCTGACACGGTTGTTTATCCCAGAGGGATTGTGTTTTCTTATCGGATCTCAGGGCTCACGTCCGCTCAATTTACAGGATAATAAATCAATCATTTACAATATTAACAAGTTATTTCCGTGAGTGAAATGGGAGTTGTGTTACTGGAATAGACTGAGTTAATGTGCACCTCTGTCGGTGTTCCGCCGTCGTCCAAACTACAGGTGCAGATTTGACAGGTGCTTGGCAGAGCCATGTATTTAGCGCCCCATTAACATGGGGAATAGTTAAACAATACTATGTAACTGTATGTCTACAATTAGAACAATATTACAAATTCCCTCACCATTATTATTATTATTATTATAACACACAAAATCATAATACATTTAATTTGTATAGTGCTTTTCATTACAGTTATCTCAAAGCTCTACTGAGAAAAAAAAATCTATACAATTAAAAACCACATACATTTAAAATCAAGGCAGGTAAAAGGGCAGTAGTGGGCTAGGTGCCAAAATCATTACAGATTGCGACTAGAGGGCTTTAAGCATTCCATAGGTGAGGGGCAAGGCAGCGGAAGGCTTGGCCCCCCCATAGTTCGGAGACGTGTCTTGGGGACTTGAAGCAGTAGGGAGTGGCTGGAGCGGGGACTGCTAGGTGGCTCGCTGATTGAGATGAGGTTGCTGATGTAGGTTGGGCTCAAAAATACACCTTATGAAACAGCAGGGACTGTGAAGAGACACACACAAAGGTATCGACGCACACAAGCGCCAGCACACGCACTCTACACACACGTACATTGTAATATTGTTGTATGTGGTATTATAACTTTTGCATTTAGATATGTAGTGGTGTAGTAATGTCATATGATGTACTGTTTCATCTTTTGTTTTATATGTAATGTTAGTGCCTGAATGCTATTGGACCCCAGGAAGATCCCTAATAAATAGAAATGTCATTTAAAAACAGGATAGGCCCAAGCAGTGACACCGCATGTGACTGTAGAATCCTCTGATCTGGTCTCTCCAATAGTGATGTATTGCTTCCTATTGGAGAGTTAGGAGGAGAATCAATTCAGAGCTGTTAGAGAGATAGCAGTGTGCTCTCTGAGACGCTGCAGGAGGATGTTGTGGCCTACGGTGTCAAAAGCAGACCTGAGATCTAAGAGGAAGATACTAGAATATCCTGAATCAGAAGCTAAGAACTAAGTCGTGGTTGGGCTAGGTGATATGGCCAAAATATATCACAGTATAAAAAACAATGTGTCGGTATTTTATGTTTTTGAATAATACAAGTCTACATTTGCTTTATGAGTAGTGAGTGACCCAGGGTGGCAAAACACAAGTGATTTCAATGGGTCTTTCTCCATTCTGATCAATTAAACTTCAACCCAAAATTATTTTCAGCATTTTCATCAATTTCTGCATTTCCTGCACTCATTTGAGATCATTTCCACACTGCCATGAGGGTCTGCACGATATGTGAAAACAATCTAGGCCTTATTTATAACCAAATGTTGCAAATGCGATTTGACTTGCGATTTAGCGCAAAACACTTGGGTGAACTGTTGGAATCATGGAAATAGAATTATTCAATTTTTTTTGTTAGAATGTAATAGTGGGCACTTTGAACAGTGTTTTTTGACATAACAACGAATTAAAATGCCTGGGAGGAGTTTTTGTGACAAGTTAGTAACCAAATTGTTGATAAGTGTTTCCTAGGGGACCCTATAGACTTTGGCTACATCGAATGTTTTCTCTTCGCTACCTCCTGTAAGTCAGAAGTTTACATACTCCTTAGCCAAATACATTTAAACTCAGTTTTTCACAATTCCTAAAATCTAATCCAAGTAAAAATTCCCTGTTTTAGGTCAGTTAGGAACGCCACTTTATTTTAAGAATGTGAGAATGATTTATTTCAGTTTTTATTTGTTTCATCACATTCCCAGTGGGTCAGAAGTTTATATACACTCAATTAGTATTTGGTAGCATTGCCTTTAAATTGTTTAACTCGGGTCAAACGTTTCAGGTAGCCGTCCACAAGCTTCCCACAATAAGTTGGGTGAATTTTGGCTTGGGGTCATTGTCCATTTGGAAGACCCATTTGCGACCAAGCTTTAACTTCATGACTGATGTCTTGAGATGCTTCAATATATCTACATCATTTTCCACCCTTATGATGCCAAGCTATTTTGTGAAGTTCACCAGTACCTCCTGCAGCAAAGCACCCCCACAACATAATGCTGCCACCCCCGTGCTTCACGGTTGGGATGGTGTTCTTCGGTTTGCAAGCCTCCCCCTTTTTTCCTCCAAACATAATGATGGTAATTATGACCAAATAGTTATATTTTTGTTTCATCAGACCAGAGGACATTTTGTCCAAAAAGTACCATCTTTGTCCCCATGTGCATTTGCAAACCGTAGTCTGGCTTTTTTATGGCGGTTTTGGAGCAGTGGCTTCTTCCTTGCTGAGCGGCCTTTCAGGTTATGTCGATATAGGACTCGTTTTACTGTGGATATAGATACTTTTGTACCTGTTTCCTCCAGCATCTTCACAAGGTCCTTTGCTGTTGTTCTGAGTTGATTTGCACTTTTCACACCAAAGTAAGTTCATCTCTAGGAGACATAACGCATCTCCTTCCTGAGTGGTATGACGGCTGCGTGGTCCCATGGTGTTTATACTTGCGTACTATTGTTTATAGAGATGAACGTGTTACCTTCAGGCGTTTGGAAATTTCCCCCAAATGATGAACCAGATTTGTGGAGGTCTACAATTTTTTTTCTGAGGTCTTGGCTGATTTCTTTTGATTTTCCCCATGATGTCAAGCAAAGAGGCACTGAGTTTGAAGGTAGGCTTTGAAATACATCCACAGGTACACCTCCAATTGACTCAAATGATGTCAATTAGCCTATCAGAAGCTTCTAAAGCCATGACATCATTTTCTGGACATTTCCAAGCTGTTTAAAGGCACAGTCAACTTAGTGTATGCAAACTTCTGACTCACTAGAATTGTGAAACAGTGAGCTATAAGTGAAATAATCTGTCTGTAAACAATTGTTGAAAAAAAAACATTGTGTCATGTCACTTAATGATGGTGTTGGAGTCGTGCTTGGCTACGCAGTCGTGGGTGAACAGGGAATACAGGAGGGGACATGGTACACACCCTTGAGGGGCCCCAGTGTTAAGGATCAACGTGTTGTTGCCTACTCTTACCACCTGGGGGCGGCTCGTCAGGAAGTCCATGATCCAGTTGCAGAGGTAGGTGTTTCGTCCCAGAGTCTTAGCGTAGTGATGAGCTTCGTGGGCACTATGGTGTTGAATGCTGCGCTGTAGTCGATGAATAGCATTCTCACATAGGTGTTCCTTTTGTCAAGGTGAGGAAGGGCGGTGTGGAGTGCGATTGAGATTGCGTCATCTGTGGATCTGTTGGGGCGGTATGCAAATTAGAGTGGCTCTAGGGTTTCCGGGAGGATGCTGTTAATGTGATCCATGACCAGCCTTTCAAAGCACTTCATTGCTACTAACGTGAGTGCCATGGGGCGGTAATCATCTGCGATTGATTTAAATTTCAGTCATGGGATTTGTTTTTGCTTTAACCCCAGTATGCTAGTTGTTGGCCATGCTTGCTGATGGCCAGTGGTGTTAAGTACTTAAGTAAAAATACTTTATTGTACTATTTAAGAAGTTTTGGGGGTATCTGTACTTTTACTTAACTACAAAAGGATGTACTTTTTACTCCATACATTTTCCCTGACACCCAAAAGCACTCGTTACATTTTGAATGTGTAGCAGGACAGGAAAATTGTAAAATGGCCATGCACTTATCAAGAAAACATCCCTGGTCATCCCTATTGCCTCTGATCTGGCAGACTCACTATACACAAATGTCTTAGTGTTAAAGTGTGCCCCTGGCTCTCCGTAATAAAAAATAAAAAAATAATAATATGGCTCCACCTGGTTTGCTTAATGTAAGGAATTTGAAATTATTTATACTTTTAATACTTATGTATATTTAAAACCAAATACTTTTACTAAAGTAGTATTTTACTGGGAGACTTTTACTTGAGTAATTTTCTATTAAGTTATCTTTACTTTTACTCAAGTATGACATGCTGGGTACTTTTTCTACAACCGCTGATGGCCATGCTGGTTGACATGCTAGCTGTTGGCCATGCTGGTTGACATGCTAGCTGTTGACCATGCTGGTTGACATGGTAGCTGTTGACCATGCTGGTTGACATGGTAGCTGTTGACCATGCTGGTTGACATGCTAGCTGTTGACCATGGCTGGTTGACATGCTAGCTGTTGACCATGCTGGTTGACATGCTAGCTGTTGACCATGCTGGTTGACATGCTAGCTGTTGACCATGCTGGTTGACATGCTAGCTGTTGACCATGCTGGTTGACATGGTAGCTGTTGACCATGCTGGTTGACATGGTAGCTGTTGACCATGCTGGTTGACATGCTAGCTGTTGACCATGCTGGTTGACATGCTAGCTGTTGACCATGCTGGTTGACATGCTAGCTGTTGACCATGCTGGTTGACATGGTAGCTGTTGACCATGCTGGTTGACATGCTAGCTGTTGACCATGCTGGTTGACATGCTAGCTGTTGACCATGCTGGTTGACATGCTAGCTGTTGACCATGCTGGTTGACATGCTAGCTGTTGACCATGCTGGTTGACATGCTAGCTGTTGACCATGCTGGTTGACATGCTAGCTGTTGACCATGCTGGTTGACATGCTAGCTGTTGACCATGCTGGTTGACATGCTAGCTGTTGACCATGCTGGTTGACATGCTAGCTGTTGACCATGCTGGTTGACATGCTAGCTGTTGGCCATGCTGGTTGACATGCTAGCTGTTGGCCATGCTGGTTGACATGCTAGCTGTTGGCCATGCGGCCATGCTAGCTGTTGGCCATGCGGCCATGCTAGCTGTTGGCCATGCTAGTTGACATGCTAGCTGTTGGCCATGCTAGTTGACATGCTAGCTGTTGGCCATGCTAGTTGACATGCTAGCTGTTGGCCATGCTAGCTGATGGCCATGCTAGTTGACATGCTAGCTGATGGCCATGCTAGTTGACATGCTAGTTGACATGCTAGCTGATGGTCATGCTAGTTGACATGCTAGCTGATGGCCATGCTAGCTGACATGCTAGCTATGCTAGTTGACATGAAATCATGTGAATAAACTGAATAAAAAGAAGAAACTACATTATGAAACAAAGATAAATGACATAAAGAATGATAGTACCTTAAAGAATGGAGCACCTTAAATTACATTTTGGGCAAAAAACCAAACTCCGCGCTATCATTCACTGAATCAGATGGCTCATTCATCACAACTTGAATTATTTTTTAATTGCCGAGATTAGCAAATTTAGGCGTAATTTTTCAGCAACAAACGCTGACACTACACATCCAAGTATATCTGAAGAAATTATGAAAGACAGGCGTTGCAATTTTGAATTCCGTAGAGTGAGTGTGGAAGAGGTGGAAAAAGTTTTTACAACGACAAGCCACCGGGGTCTGACAACTTGGATGGAAAATGACTGCAGGTAATAGCAGCCGATATTGCCACTCCTATTTGCTACATCTTCAATTTAAGCCTACTAGAAAGTGTGTACCCTCAGGCCTGGAGGGAAGCGAAAGTCATTCTCCTACTTAAGAATAGTAAAGCTCCCTTTACTGGCTCAAATAGCTGACCAATCAGCCTGTTACCAACCCTTAGTAAACTTTTGGAAAAAATTATGTTTGACCAGATACAATTCCACCATCAGCACCGGCCTGTGCCCTACCTTCCCTAACCTTCCCTAAGCTCTCACCTTACATTAAGTTTGAATTCGTCCTGCTAGGTGCCTTTAAACTGGGACATGCTTAAACCACCTGACCAAGTCCTAAAGCAATGGGACTGCCTAAATTTTTCTCAGGTTATTACCAATCCCACAAGATATGACTCCAAACACTCAAAAAAAGGCTACTCTCCTTGATGTTATCCTCACAAATAATCTTGATGGGTATCAGTCAGGTGTTTTCTGTAATGACCTTAGTGATCACTTTTACAACCTGTGTTCACACTGGCTTCTCAGTGAAACAACCTGTCCTGATTTGTTATAGACGCTTGCTAAAAAACTTGAATGAGCAAGTCTTCATTCCTGACCTGGCCTCTGGAAATTGGTATAGAATCAGCTTGATCCCCTCATTTTTATATCTTCAGTGGTATTGTAAACAAACACCTCAAAGAAAATGAGAATTAAAAACGGGTTCAGTCCCTGGTTCGACCGGGATCTGGCAGAGTTACCCCACCTCAATAATTCCATTTGGCGAAAGGCTCGGCACACACATACTCAGGCTGACTGGCTCTCGTTCAGGCAAATGAGAAATAAGTGCACTCAGGCTATCCAGAAAGCCAATGTTAGTTACTTTAAGGAGCAGTTCTCTCTCTGTGGGTCTAACCCCAAGAAGTTCTGGGAAACGGTTAAAGACCTCGAGGATAAACCCTTCTCACAGCTGCCCATGTCCCTTAAAGTTGATGTGGTTGTTACTGACAAGAAGCACATGGCTGAGCTCTTTAATCACCACTTCATTATGTCAGGATTCCTATTTGACTCAGCCATGCCTCATTGCCCATCCAACATTTCCTCTACTCCCACCCCTTCTAATGCGACTAGCCCCGATGCTCCTCCCTCTTTTTCCACTGCCACGCTACAAAGTTTCTCCTTGCAGGCGGTCACTGAGTCTGAGGTGCTAAAGGAGGTTCTTTAACTTGACCCCAAAAAAACATCTGGGTCAGATGGTTTAGATCCAGAAGGTTGCACCCCCTATCATCGCCAAGCCTATCTCTGACCTTTTTAACCTGTGTCTCTTCTCTGGGGAGGTGCCCATTGGTTGGAAGGCAGCCATAGTGTGTCCTTTATTTCTAAGGAGGAGATCAAGCTGATCCTAACAATTTCTATTTTTACCTGTTTATCAAAAGTGTTGGAAAAACTTTAAGGAGCAGTTCTCTCTCTGTCAATAATCAACTTACTGGCTTTCTTGACGTCTATAATATTCTCTCTGGTATGCAATCTGATTTCCGCTCAGGCTATAGATGTGTCACTGCAACCTTAAAGGTCCTCAATGATGTCACCATTGCCTTTGATTCTAAGCAATTTTTATTGACTTGGCCAAAGCTTTTGAGACTAGACCATTCCATTCTTGTGGGCCGGCTTAGGACTATTGGTGTCTCTGAGGGGTCTTTGGCCTGGTTTACTAACTACCTCTCTCAAAGAGTGCAGTGTATAAAGTCAGAACATCTGCTGACTCAGCCACTGCCTGTCACCAAGGGAATACCCCAAGGCTTGATCCTAGGCCCCACACTCTTCTCAATTTACACTGACAACATAGCTCAGGCAGTAGGATGCTCTCTCAGCCATTTATATGCAGATGATACAGTCTTATACTCAGCTGGCCCCTCCCTGGATGTTGTGTTAAATACTCTACAACAAAGCTTTCTTAGTGTCCAACAAGCTTTCTCTGTCCTTAGCCTTGTTCTGAACACCTCCAAAACAAAGGTCATGTGGTTTGGTAAGAAGAATGCCCCTCTCCTCACAGGTGTGATTACGACCTCTGAGGGTTTAGAGCTTGAGGTAGTCACCTCATACAAGTACTTGGGAGTATAGCTAGACGGTGCACTGTCCTTCTCTCAGCACATATCAAAGCTGCAGGCTAAAGTTAAATCTAGACTTGGTTTCCTCTATCGTAATCGCTCCTCATTCACCCCAGCTGCCAAACTAACCCTGATTCAGATGACCATCCTACCCATGCTAGATTACGGAGACATAATTTATAGATCGGCAGGTAAGGGTGCTCTCAAGCGGCTAGATGTTCTTTACCGATCGGCCATCAGATTTGCCATCAATGCTCCTTATAAGACACATCACTCCAGTCTATACTCCTCTGTAAACTGGTCATCTCTGTATACCCGTTGCAAGACCCACTGGTTGATGCTTATTTATAAAACCCTCTTAGGCCTCACTCCCCCCTATCTGAGATATTTATTGCAGCCCTCATCCTCCACATACAACACCCGTTCTGCCAGTCACATTCTGTTAAAGGTCCCCAAAGCACACACATCTCTGGGTCGCTCCTCTTTTCAGTTCACTGCAGCTAGCAACTGGAACGACCTGCAAAAAAACACTCAAACTGGACAGTTTTATCTCCATCTCTACATTCAAAGACTCAATCATGGACACTCTTACTGACAGTGGTGGCTGCTTTGCCTAATCTATTGTTGTCTTTACCTTCTTACCTTTGTGCTGTTGTCTGTGCCCAATAATGTTTGTACCATGTTTTGTGCTGCTTCCATGTTATGTTGCTACCATGTTGTTGTCATGTGGTGTTGCTACCATGATGTGTTGTCTTGTGTTGTTGACTTAAGTCTCTCTTTATGTAGTGTTGTTTCGTCGTGATGTGTGTTTTGTCCTATATTTTTATTTAATGAATTTTTTAATCCCAGCCCCCATCCCTGCAGAGGAGGGCTTTTGGTAGACCGTCATTGTAAATAAGAATTTGTTTTTATCTGACTTAACTAGTTAAATAAAGGTTAAATAAAATAAAATAAATCTAATTTACAGTAAATAAATTGACAACAGACTTTTAGCACACGTATAGGGAAGGACATTCAACAAGCACAGCACTTACTCAAATGACTGATGATAGGCTGAGACATTGATTATAAAAAGATTGGGGGGGGCTGTTAGACTTCAGTGCGGCTTTTGACATTATCGATCATAGTCTGCTGCTGGAAAAACATATGTGTTATGGCTTTACACCCGGTTGCTATATTGTGGATAAAGAGTTTACCTGTCTAATCCAGGTAGAATCAGGAAATTCCCAGGGCAGCTGTCTAGGCCTCTTACTTTTTTCAATCTTTACTAACGACATGCCATTGGCATTAAGTAAAGCCAGTGTGTCTATGTATGTGGCTGACTCAACACTATACACGTCAGCTACTAAAGTGACTAAAATAACTGCAAAAACTAAAAGCATTGTATTTGGGACAAATCATTCACTAAACCCTAAACCTCAACTAAATCTTGCAATGAATAATGTGGAAATTGAGCAAGTTGAGGTGACTAAACTGCTTGGAGTAACCCTGGATTGTAAACTGTCCTGGTCAAAACATATTGATACAACAGTAGCTAATATGGGGAGAAGTCTGTCCATAATAAAGCACTGCTCTACTTTCTTAACAGCACTATCAACAAGGCAGGTCCTACAGGCCCTAGGTTTGTCGCACCTGGACTACTATTCAGGTGCCTTGGTCAGGTGCCTTGGTCAGGTGTGTGGTCAGGTGCCTTGGTCAGGTGCCTTGGTCAGGTGTGTGGTCAGGTGCCTTGGTCAGGTGCCTTGGTCAGGTGTGTGGTCAGGTGCCTTGGTCAGGTGCCTTGGTCAGGTGTGTGGTCAGGTGCCTTGGTCAGGTGTGTGGTCAGGTGCCTTGGTCAGGTGCCTTGGTCAGGTGTGTGGTCAGGTGCCTTGGTCAGGTGTGTGGTCAGGTGCCTTGGTCAGGTGTGTGGTCAGGTGCCTTGGTCAGGTGCCTTGGCAGCAGCTAATGGGGATCCATAATAAGTACAGATACTGTGATTTTTTTTGCGATTCGATCTTCCAACATATTGTTCACCATATGTCTGCAGCAGAGGGACAAGAGAGAGCCTTGAGAGCCAGTCATGGAAATAAAAGTGCTGAAAACAAATTGTCTCCATATTTAAAAAGATAGAGAACAAGATATGAAGGAAAGATACTGGAATGTTGATGCAGGTACAGCCAACGAGTGATGTTGATGCAGGTACAGCCAACGAGTGATGTTGATGCAGGTACAGCCAACGAGTGATGTTGATGCAGGTACAGCCACGAAGTGATGTTGATGCAGGTACAGGCCAACGAGTGATGTTGATGCAGGTACAGCCAACGAGTGATGTTGATGCAGGGTACAAGCCAACGAGTGATGTTGATGCAGGTACAGCAACGAGTGATGTTGATGGCAGTACAAGCCAACGAGTGATGTTGATGCAGGTTACAGCCAACGAGTGATGTTGATGCAGGTACAGCCAACGAGTGATGTTGATGCAGGTTACAAGCCAACGAGTACAAGCCAACGAGTGATGTGATGCAGGTACAGCCAACGAGTGATGTTGATGCAGGTACAGCCAACGAGTGATGTTGATGCAGGTACAGCCACGAGTGATGTTGATGCAGGTACAGCCAAACGAGTGATGTTGATGCAGGTACAGCCAACGAGTGATGTTGATGCAGGTACAGCCAAACGAGTGATGTTGATGCAGGTACAGCCAACGAGTGATGTTGATGCAGGTACAGCCAACGAGTGATGTTGATGCAGGTAACAGCCAACGAGTGATGTTGATGCAGGTACAGCCAACGAGTGATGTTGATGCAGGTACAGCCAACGAGTGATGTTGATGCAGGTACAGCCAACGAGTGATGTTGATGCGGTACAGCCACGAGTGATGTTGATGCAGGTACAGCCAACGAGTGATGTTGATGCAGGTACAGCCAACGAGTGATGTTGATGCAGGTACAGCCAACGAGTGATGTTGATGCAGGTACAGCCAACGAGTGATGTTGATGCAGGTACAGCCAACGAGTGATGTTGATGCAGGTACAGCCAACGAGTGATGTTGATGCAGGTACAGCCAACGAGTGATGTTGATGCAGGTACAGCCAACGAGTGATGTTGATGCAGGTACAGCCACGAGTGATGTTGATGCAGGTACAGCCAACGAGTGATGTTGATGCAGGTACAGCCAACGAGTGCAAAAATAATATTGCGATATTGTCAAAACCATACGATATATGTAACTATCGATAATTTTTTTCATTATTGAATATCACCTTGTTCCTCGAGTAACCTGGCTGCTCCCCATCCCTCTCTGGACTTCTAAAAGCTCTGTCCAGACTGTGTCGTGTACTTTCCTTACACAGTCTTTTAATCCCAGCGCTGAGTGTGTGTGTGTGTGTGTGTGTGTGTGTTTTTGTGTAAATCAACTTTTTTTGCTCACTGGCAGTGAAGTCACAGCTAGTGGCTGCTGACTAACAAAGTACCCCGCCATACTCAGTAATCACAATGGGTCAGAAATACATTTAGCTTGTCTGATTTTACCATATTGGGACCTTTTGGATGATGACCTTATATCTGTAGTCCCATTTTGTATGTTTATCTCTTCATGAGACAGAGAGGATGAAGGAGAGTGAAGGGGAGATAGAAAGAGCCTAGATATTGTTTGTGTGTGTGGTTTGATCTCAGTGGCTCTTTGAGGTCGTTGGCTGAGTCAGCATGTTTACACCTCTGTCTGTCTGAAGCCCCGAGATGAGTGACTGGAGATGTGTGTGAAGAGTCAGACGTTTCTTTTATTTAGTCTGCTAAACGGGCAACCTGTGGTGTGAAACAGAGGTGTTAAAATGCAGAGAAAGAGACAGTTGAGGATAAAGCAGTAGCTCATATTGAGATGAGGCGGGGAGACTCGACAGTAGCTCATATTGAGATGAGGCGGGGAGACTCGACAGTAGCTCATATTGAGGTGAGGCGGGGAGACTCGACAGTAACTCATATTGAGGTGAGGCGGGGAGACTCGACATTAGCTCATATTGAGGTGAGGCGGGGAGACTCGACAGTAGCTCATATTGAGGTGAGGCGGGGAGACTCGACAGTAGCTCATATTGAGGTGAGGCGGGGAGACTCGACAGTAGCTCATATTGAGGTGAGGCGGGGAGACTCGACAGTAGCTCATATTGAGGTGAGGCGGGGAGACTCGACAGTAGCTCATATTGAGGTGAGGCGGGGAGACTCGACAGTAGCTCATATTGAGGTGATGTAAATGTCACCTTGTGACGTCATAGTCCTATCTGAGAGGGCAGCTTATAAAGAACTGAGTTTAACTCTGGCATCGTGTATTTTTATGTGTGCCTGAAAGGTGATGTGAAGCTTGACACCCACACACAATCTCCTACTTCCCTTAAAGCATGTCAAAGATGTCAGGTAACTCTCTTAATCGGTGTCTAAAATCACAACTCTGGCTCTATCCTGTCCATATGATTCCCCCTGGCCCCTCTAATCTGTATTCCTGTTTTCTGTTGCCCAGGTAACGGAATGCCCCATTGTTTCTGCAGTATAGAAACATGGTTATAACCAGCCTGGAGAGAGAGATGGTTTAGCAACCACAGGTTGTAGGACAGGACAGGGCAGGGTCAATAGAGAACTGAACTGGGTACCACTATGGAATACACAGGATCATCAAAAATACACTTTATTATAACAAGGTTCAAATAAGCTGTAGGGGCCAGCAGACTGAGAGTGGCAATCAAAAAGGTTTCAATGTCTCCAGCACATGCAGTTTTCAAGTAGTGTAGCTCAGGCAAAGCAAATATCAAGTTTGGTGTGGGACTTGGAGACAGCAGCAGTTCTGTCCTTTCCCTTCCTCTTGGCTCTCAGAAATGCAGCCATTTTAAGATAACAGGTGGTCACAATCACACCTGCAATCAATTAACACCAGTAATAAATTAACAGAAATAACCAATTAGTTCAAACAGACGATAGCAACCTCACAGTTCAGTCTCATGACTACCATATTACATCTAATAGAGGCACCTCCACCCTGTTACAAGATGGACACAGTGATAGATGGAAGTTCTGGAAAGATAGATGCACAGTATATGCTTAGAAAGAGAAGACAAGCGAAACTGTAAGTCATTCATGCTTGAAGGAGTGAAAGTGCAAGATGGCAGAAATAGACAGAGAAGATGTACAGAGAATATACAGTACCAGTCAGAAGTTGGACACCTACTCATTCAAGGGTTATTCTTTATTTTTTACTATTTTCTACATTGTAGAATTATAGTGAAGACGTCAACTATGAAATAACACATATGGAATCATGTAGTAACCAAAAAAGTGTTAAACAAATCAAAATATATTTATTATTTTAGATTCTTCAAAGTAGTCACGCTCGACACGATCCTGTCTTGGAGCTCAACGGAAAATTGCTTGGTTTTAGCTCTGACATGCACTGTCAACTGTGGGACCTTATATAGACAGGTGTGTGCCTGGACTCCAATCAAGTTGAAGAAGTATCTCAAGGATGATTAATGGAAACAAGATGCACCTAAACTCAATTTCTAGTCTCAAAGCAAAGGGTCTGAATACTTATGTAAATAGAGTGTGTGTATATATAAACTCAGCAAAAAAAGAAATGTCCATTTTTCAGGACCCTGTCTTTCAAAGATCAATCTTAAAAAAACAACTTCACAGATCTTCATTGTAAAGGGTTTAAACACTGTTTCCCATGCTTGTTCAATGAACCATAAACAATTAATGAACATGCACCTGTGGAACGGTCGTTAAGACACTAACAGCTTACAGACAGTAGGCAATTAAGGTCACAGTTCTGAAAACTTAGGACACTAAAGAGGCCTTTCTACTGACTCTGAAAAACACCAAAAGAAAGATGCCCAGGGACCCTGCTCATCTGCGTGAATGTGCCTTAGGCATGCTGCAAGGAGGCGTGAGGACTGCAGATGTGGCCAGGGTAATAAATTGCAATGTCCGTACTGTAAGACGCCTAAGACAGTGCTACAGGGAGACAGGACGGACAGCTGATCATCCTCGCTGTGGCAGACCACGTGTAACAACACCTGCACAGGATCGGTACATCCAAACATCACACCTGCGGGACAGGCACAGGATGGCAACAACAACTGCCCGAGTTACACCAAGAACGCACAATCCCTCCATCAGTGCTCAGACTGTCCGCAATAGGCTGAGAGAGGCTGGACTGAGGGCTTGTAGGCCTGTTGTAAGGCAGGTCCTCACCAGACATCACTGGCAACAACGTCGCCTATGGGCACAAACCGATCGTCGCTGGACCAGACAGGACTGGCAAAAAGTGCTCTTCACTGACGAGTCGCGGTTTTGTCTCACCCTGGGTGATGGTCGGATTTGCGTTTATCGTCGAAGGAATGAGCGTTACACCGAGGCCTGTACTCTGGAGCGGGATCGATTTGGAGGTGGAGGGTCCGTCATGGTCTGGGGTTGTGTGTCACAGCATCATCGGACTGAGCTTGTTGTCATTGCAGGCAATCTCAATGCTGTGCGTTACAGGGAAGACATCCTCCTCCCTCATGTGGTACCCTTCCTGCAGGCTCATCCTGACATGACCTTCCAGCATGATAATGCCACCAGCCATACTGCTCGTTCTGTGCGTGATTTCCTGCAAGACAGGAATGTCAGTGTTCTGTCATGGCCAGCGAAGAGCCCAGATCTCAATCCCATTGAGCACGTCTGGGACCTGTTAGATCGAAGGGCGAGGGCTAGGGTCATTCCCCCCAGAAATGTCCAGGAACTTGCAGGTGCCTTGGTGGAAGAGTGGGGTAAAATCTCACAGCAAGAACTGGCAAATCTGGTGCAGTCCATGAGGAGGAGATGCACTGCAGTACTTAATGCAGCTGGTGGCCATACCAGATACTGACTGTTACTTTTGATTTTGACCCCCCTTTTGTTCAGGGACACATTATTCCATTTCTGTTAGTCACATGTCTGTGGAACTTGTTCAGTTTATGTCTCAGTTGTTGAATCTTGTGATGTTCATACAAATATTTACACATGTTAAGTTTACTGAAAATAAACGCAGTTGACAGTGAGAAGACGTTTCTTTTTTGTTGAGTTTATATATTTTTTTCTAAAAACCTGTCTTCGCTTTTTCATTATGTTGTATTGTGTGTAGATTGATAAGAAACATTTGTATTTAATTAGAGAGAGAGAGAGCTCTCTGTGGTCTCTGGCCTGTCAGTTAGAGGAAGGACAGGAAATACCACAGGAAATGATTTGCAGTTATTTTAGACACTGATGTCCTTCTTCACACTTTCAGAAATGGTATCCATTTAACATGCAAAATAGACAGCGGTTGTGTGTGTGCCTCCACATAGAGGCACCTACCCACCCCGCACAGGTGTGTGTGTTGACTCTTGTGACGGATCTGTGACACCACCTCTGTCCCGCAGTCTGTTCTGGTCTAATGGTCTTTCATGGTTGCAGAATAAAATAGTTCACCTATTGGACTGTTTTCTGCCTGGTACTAATGAGCTCTTTGTTATGCTGATGTGTGACTAGAAAATACATGTGTGTAATATGTGAGGTTTGCTGTCTTGTGTCACACAGCTCCTCCATCTCTTGTCCAATTTTTTTGTTACTTTTGAAACTATGAGATGGGGTAAACGTTTACCTTGCAGCTTCTACAGTCCTTCAGCAAAGGAGAAGAATGTCCACGTGCTATACTACTGAGGCTCTACTGTAGTCATCAGTAGAGGTAGAACAGATAGTTTGTGTATTAAAGATACGTGTGTGTTTTGTCAGAGAGAGAGAGATCTTTGCTGGTGGGTGTTTTTAAAGAGGACAGCACTGTTCTCGACCTCCATAGATTAAGATCTGCTGATCACTGACTGTAAGACGAGGTACTTTTAGAGTTTAGGAAGATAAGCTAAGAGTCTTCTCTCATACTGTGTTTGTGAGCGCATACTGTGTGTGTGTGTGTGTGTGTGTGTGTGCGCGCGCGCATACTGTGTGTGTGTGCGCGCGCGCATACTGTGTGTGTGTGCGCGCGCATACTGTGTGTGTGTGCGCGCGCATACTGTGTGTGTGTGCGCGCGCATACTGTGTGTGTGTGCGCGCGCATACTGTGTGTGTGTGTGTGTGTGCGCGCGCGCATACTGTGTGTGTGTGTGCTAGCTGTTGGGTGTTTGTGGTCTGTTTAGAGACGGTGGTCTCTTATCTGTGGTTAGAGAAGGTGAGATGGAGGGAGGGAGGGAGGGAGAGAGAGAGAGAGAGAGAGAGGGGAAAAGGAAGAAAGAATTTGCTAACAGTAATGCTTTTGCTCTGGTGTCAACAGTGTTTTTTTACAGTGGTGTTCATTGACCAAGAGGTGGAACTTGTTGGTTTTCAAACAAAGATTCTAATCTCACTGTCGTCTTCTAACATCTTCTTCATGGGTTTGCCGTGGGGGGGTTGCCGTGGGATTGTGTGTTTCTGAACGGAATATAAGTGAATTGTATTGACTGGATTATACACTTCTATTGATAAAGGTTGAATTCCTAACCTGTCTTCCTGTTTCTTCCACAGGTTTGATCTGAACACTGACTGGACACACACACATACACACAAAAACACATATCTACACACATATACACGTAGAGACACACACACACACACTGTGGTGATGTCTGAGGCGGAGGGCTGTGTGTCGGTGTGGGAGTGGCTGTGTGTGCTGCATCTGGACCAGTATTTCCCAGTGTTCCAGGACGCAGGGTTTGGAACGTTGTTGGAATGCCAAGGGCTGACCCAGGATCAGCTGGAGACCATTGGAATCACATTGCCTGGACACCGCAAACGCATCCTAGCCAGCCTGCAAAAAACACTCCACACAAACACTCACACACACCCAGAGAGAGAGCACGATGTTCTACACACACACCTGGCTGCAGAGGGAGACCAGAGAGAGGAAGAGAGAGCAGTGTTCACAGACAGACCAAGCCCTGTGGGGAGTGAGAGACCAGTCCCTGCACAGAGACCAGTGTCCAGAGGAGAGAGACCAGTCCCTGCACAGAGACCAGTGTCCAGAGGACAGAGACCAGTCCCTGCAGAAAGACCAGTGTCCAGAGGACAGAGACCAGTCCCTGCACAGAGACCAGTGTCCAGAGGAGAGAGACCAGTCCCTGCACAGAGACCAGTTCCTAAGGAGAGATCAGTGTCCAGGGAAGGAGAGAGGGATGGAGAGAGACCGAGACCAGTCCCTAAGGAGAGAACTAAGTACCGCTCTGTCCCTGTAGAGACATTGGACTGTGTCCAGACTTACCCTCGTCCCAACACTACCCCCTGTCCTACCACCCCCCATTCTACTGCCCAGGACTCCCCTTTACCCCCCATCCCACCTCGCAGCACCCCAAACTGCCCCCCACTACGCTTCATCCCCACCTCCCCTAAACACTCCCCCACGGCACCCAAACCCAGATCTGAACATATCAACTTAAACACCCCAACCACTGTACCTTCTGCTAGCCTTACCACCAATCCCCTCACCTTACCCTCCCCCAGGCCCTGCCCTGCACCTCTGGCTGTCTACCCACCAGCCAGACACCCCCAGCAGGTGTGGGAGGGAGGAAGAAAGCCCTCCCCTGGTTCCACCTCTTCCTCATCCTCCTCTTCCTCCTCATTTGAACGATATGACCAGTCATCATCTGATCAAGGCGTGCCTCCCCTCCCCCCTAAAGTCTACGTGGTAGGGGCGGGCCCTAAAGAGCCTCACAGCCCTGCTCCAATCCCACATCGACCTCCTGTCTTGCCCTCCAGAACCACACCCACACAGAGGTAAGAGGGCCTCTGATTGGCTCCCAGTGTTGTGAGTTCTACTTCTGTCGCTTTGTTCTATTGGACACAATCTAAACCAACAGGCTCAGATAAACTGCTTCCCTTTCAGAAGTGTGTGTGTGGTCAGGGTGAGGTTTCACAGGAACAGTAGTATCTCTGACTGTGAAGCGCTTCTCTTTTACAGGGTGTTTGTCCATGGTTAACATCGCCCTCTACAGGGCAAAGTCTGTTTCCTCATGACATACCAAATCCTGATCGTATACACTTTGTCCACAAGGTGGTGACCCTGCTGCATCAGCACGTGGTATTGTGCTCTAAGGCCTACTGTACACTGACCTGCTTTCAGTTTACGACTGCTGCTACTCAGAGAGAGTGTATCTCACAGAACCATGGGCAGTATTAGTTTACACTGAGTGTACAAAACATTAAGAACACCTTCCTAATATTGAGTTGCATACATTAAGAACCCCCCCCCCCACACCGCCCTCAGGACAGCCTCAGTTCGTCAGGACATGGACTCTACAAGGTGTCGAAAGCGTTCCACAGGGATGCTGGTCCATGTTGACTCCAATGCTTCCCACAGTTGTGTCAAGTTGGCTGGATGTCCTTTGGGTGGTTGACCATTCTTGATACACACAGGAAACTGTTGAGTGTGAAAAACCCAGCAGCGTTGCAGTTCTTGACATAAACCGGTGCTCCTGGCACCTAGTACCATACCCTGTTCAAAGGCACTTCAATATTTTGTCTTGCCCATTCACCCTCTGAATGGCACACACACACACAATCAATGTTTCAATTGTCTCAAGGATTAAAAATCTTTCTTTAACCTGTCTCCTCCTCTTCATCTACACTGATTAAAGTGGATTTAACAGGTGACATCAATAAGGGATCACAGCTTTCAGCTGGATTCACCTGGTCAGTATATGTCATGGAAAGAGCAGCTGTCCTTTTGTACAGTGTATATATCCTACTATCTGTGGCCATGAGGAACTATGTTATCAGTTACTACTGCAGTTTCACTGGTAATTCAGTAACCCAACTCTGTGCGTGCGTGCGTGCGTGCGTGCGTGCGTGGTCTCTGTTAGAAAGATTAAGGAAGCAGCGACGGCCTCACTCTCCAGCCTGGTGGCCAAATGAACTCTTTGCCTGGGGTGAGCTGGTGAATTCTACTCAGTTTATGTTGTGTGTGTGTGTGTGTGTGTGTGTGTGTGTGTGTGACACACAGTCTCTCTCTGCCTACCTTGTGCTCTCCCGCGCTGTCTCTCGCTATCTCTACCCACCTTTCAATCTACCCACCCCTCTCTTGCTCTTTTCTCTCTTTCTATCTCAATCTCTTTACAGAGGGAGAAAGAGAGAGAGAGAGAATATTTTACAGGAAGTGTCTGCCGTTACTCTTTCTGAAGTAGCAACACACCGCACTACGTCTCTAAAAATGCTCTGTGCTTCCTTCTCTCCGCCCACCTGCGGCAGTTCTCTCCTCCCTCTTTCAGTGAAACGTTAGTTCCTTTCTCCTCCTCCTCTGTGTTTATCGTTCCTCTCCAGTGAGGATGGCCCTGTTGGACATGCCAGGACAGGTGAGAATGACTCTCTTCTTCTCTCTGTGTTTTCCTTTCTGTTTCTCTTCCGCTGCCCCCCCCCCCCCCTTCTATTCAGGATCTCTGTGCTGTGTTGATGCTCATGCCCCTCCTCCCCCACTGTGTTTCACTTTGCTGTTTTGTGTTGATATTTTTGAAACTAGAGGCTGAGCCTAGTAACGCTGAGAGGTGTATAAGTGTGTGTGTGTATTTTTGTTCTGTTATCAGTAGTTGGACAGTAGCTGTGGACAGGGACAAGGAGACAGAAAGAAGCTGGTGCTTTAGTAGTTTTCTGTTAGTGACTTTGGCCCAGTGATGTTGTTATTGTAAGGAGTGATTCAGGAAGGGAAGTGGATGTGACTGTGATACTAATAGATCTCTCATCCCTCTGTAATTCCACAGTTGGGCAAGGAGTCTGCTATGTCTTTCCCACAGACTTGCTGGGGTGGTTTCACACTTGTGAAAGAGTTGGTTCAAAAAGTTAGACATTTAAACATGAACTATTTTAGAGATGGCAGAATGCCAGTGCGCGCGCACACACACACACACACACACACACACACACACACACACACACACACACAGTCCTGTTAGCCAGTTTGTGGGGTGTGGGCTATTAAAAACACATTGCCTGCAAACGTGACGGTTCACTTGGGGAAACTTTCATTTGGGCCCTGGCCAGAGATACACAATAGCACCCACTGAGAATGAGGCTTCCAGAGCTGCTTGGCAGATACATTATCCTGTGAGTCGCAAAACCAAGGAGAGACCCTCTCTCTGGCCAGGGCCAGGTCAAAACATCTCAGAGCATGAGTGCTGATCTAGGATGTGTCCATATCATCTCAGTGCATACTGGCTCAGTGCATACTGGCTCAGTGCATACTGGCTCAGTGCATACTGGCTCAGTGCATACTGGCTCAGTGGATACTGGCTCAGTGGATACTGGCTCAGTGAGTACTGGCTCAGTGAGTACTGGCTCAGTGGATACTGGCTCAGTGGATACTGGCTCAGTGGATACTGGCTCAGTGGATACTGGCTCAGAGCCTAGTGTGCCAGAGCAGGGACTCAGGGAGGGACACAGTGTACCAGTGATGTTCTTTATCTGTGTTGTTCCAGACTAGGAGTCCTTGGGGCTCACAGGAAAGGCCCTGGCTGCCTGCTTTAGGGGTAGGGTTCTGCTGCAGCATACACACTGGGCCCTGAGGAATGAACGAAAGAGAGAGACTGTTAGGTCTGTTGTAGATAAGATGTGTGAACGTTGGGTCTGCTGTAAGCACATTTTCACACACTGTATGTTTTGTGGTATGCCTGTGGCCCGGGTGAGTGGGTGTGTGTAGGCGAGGGTGGGAAGGGTGAGTGTGTGTGTGTGTGTGTGTAGGCGAGTACGGGAAGGGTCATTGTTTCTGAAGCTTAACGATGTCCGCTGGACGGATACAAAGAGGTTATATTTAGTTCTCCTACTCCGTCCTTCCACCACTCTGACCTCCTCTCTGACCACCTCTCTGACTCACTTCCACCTCCTCCTGCCCCTGCCAATCTGGACAGCCAGGGCCATGGTACCCCAGATCGTAGGTGTATTGGTGTATATCATCACCCCATGGTCTGTGTGTGTGTGTGTGTGTGTGCAAAAGTATTGTGGCGCTCCTGCACCTAAATATCAACAGTACCGACACCCATTTCAGGCCAAGTCAAGCACTGCGTCTTGTACTAACTCTGTGTGACTGAAAGGAAGGGGCAGCAGGAAGAGAAAAGGGGAACATGGTCAGTTATTACAGAATACTATCCAGGCCAGTGCATGTGTAGCTGTTGCTGAGATGATTTGACATCAGTCTTATGTTAAGACTGGTAATAGATTTGTAGATGTATTCATGTCCCATTGTGCTCTGGGTTGCTGTTATTTGTGTGTGGAGTGAGAGGTGGTTTCAGTGGATTATATGTGACATGGGTGGAGATGGACTTCCCTGACAACTCAAACTGAATTCTTCGGCTTCTCTGTCATTCGCTACAAACTCAGTCTGAGATATTGAAGTCGTTTGTGGTGACGTCAAAATGAGGGGTGTTGCACAAAACATCAGCGATTGGATCATCTTTAACCAATCAGAGCTTCAAAGCCAATGAGACATTTTCAAAACGCTGCTTTGCCCACGTCTGTTCTGGCTCTGGCCCAACCCACCGGGTTCTGGGACCAATCAGACGGTGTAGAATGGATCTCCATTTTAGAAATCGTCAGGGAGGTACTCCGATCCAGACTCATTGTTGAGAAGAAACGTCCATGGGCGTGGAGTAGCGGTTGGCGGGAGCAAGGAGTTTGGGTAGCCAGGCAAGAGATAGACAGAGAGAATCATTTTGGGGAGTGTGAGGGTTGTCACAAGGTAACAAAACAAAGCCATCACCTACAGAGAGATGAACCTGGAGAAAAGTCATCTAAGCAAGCTGGTCCTGGGGCTCTGTTTACAAACACAAACAGATCCCACAGAGCCCAGGACAGCAACACAATTAGACACAACCAAATCATGAAAAAACTAAAAGATAATTTCTTGACACATTGGAAAGAATTAACAAAAAAACTGAGCAAACTAGAATGGCATTTCTACACAATGGCAGACTTCCTGACCACTGTGACTGACCCAGTTGGCTGTTGGGTTATGGGTATAGTTAAGGTTAGGTTGGCTGAAGAGAGAGATGGATTATTACAGGACTTCAGCATTCCTTTCTCTCATGGATGAATGTCAGTCTGAGTGAGATACTGGAGAGGATTAGAGGATGGATAAAGTCTGTTTCCTGTCTTCAACCAGCCCTTGGTGACAATGGTAACAATGGACCCCCCCCCCTCCCTCTCTCCCTTCGTCTGTCATCCCACTCTCCAGCGATGCTCCCGTCGATGAGCCGCACACAGACCGAACTCCACCACCCCCGCCTCGGACCAGGGTACCCAACACGCCAGTCCACACGCAGCCTGCTCTGCCCATGAGAAGGATCCCCCAACCACCGCCTGAAATCAGTGAGCATACTAAACCCCTCCCATCCATCCTTAACCCCACCCCTAACTCCTTAACCTCACCACTCCCTAACCTCACCTCTCCCTGACTTAACACACCTCTTCCCCCACCGCTTCACCCCTAACCCTACAATCTACAAACTCCTCCACCTCTTCACCCCTAACCCTACAATCTACAAACTCCTCCACCTCTTCACCCCTAACCCTACAATCTACAAACTCCTCCACCTCTTCACCCCTAACCCTACAATCTACATACTCCCCCACCTCTTCACCCCTAACCCTACAATCTACAAACTCCTCCACCTCTTCACCCCTAACCCTACAATCTACAAACTCCTCCACCTCTTCACCCCTAACCCTACAATCTACATACTCCCCCACCTCTTCACCCCTAACCCTACAATCTACAAACTCCTCCACCTCTTCACCCCTAACCCTACAATCTACAAACTCCTCCACCTCTTCACCCCTAACCCTACAATCTACATACTCCCCCACCTCTTCACCCCTAACCCTACAATCTACAAACTCCTCCACCTCTTCACCCCTAACCCTACAATCTACAACTCCTCCACCTCTTCACCCCTAACCCTACAATCTACATACTCCCCCACCTCTTCACCCCTAACCCTACAATCTACAAACTCCTCCACCTCTTCACCCCTAACCCTACAATCTACAAACTCCTCCACCTCTTCACCCCTAACCCTGCAATCTACAAACTCCTCCACCTCTTCACCCCTAACCCTACAATCTACAAACTCCTCCACCTCTTCACCCCTAACCCTACAATCTACATACTCCCCCACCTCTTCACCCCTAACCCTACAATCTACATACTCCTCCACCTCTTCACCCCTAACCCTACAATCTACAAACTCCTCCACCTCTTCACCCCTAACCCTACAATCTACATACTCCCCCACCTCTTCACCCCTAACCCTACAATCTACAAACTCCTCCACCTCTTCACCCCTAACCCTGCAATCTACAAACTCCTCCACCTCTTCACCCCTAACCCTACAATCTACAAACTCCTCCACCTCTTCACCCCTAACCCTACAATCTACAAACTCCTCCACCTCTTCACCCCTAACCCTACAATCTACAAACTCCTCCACCTCTTCAACCCTAAACCTACAATCTACAAACTCCTCCACCTCTTCACCCCTAACCCTACAATCTACAAACTCCTCCACCTCTTCACCCCTAACCCTACAATCTACAAACTCCTCCACCTCTTCACCCCTAACCCTACAATCTACAAACTCCTCCACCTCTTCACCCCCTAACCCTACAATCTACAAACTCCTCCACCTCTTCACCCCTAACCCTACAATCTACAAACTCCTCCACCTCTTCACCCCTAACCCTACAATCTACAAACTCCTCCACCTCTTCACCCCTAACCCTGCAATCTACAAACTCCTCCACCTCTTCACCCCTAACCCTACAATCTACAAACTCCTCCACCTTTTCACCCCTAACCCTACAATCTACAAACTCCTCCACCTCTTCACCCCTAACCCTGCAATCTACAAACTCCTCCACCTCTTCACCCCTAACCCTACAATCTACATACTCCCCCACCTCTTCACCCCTAACCCTACAATCTACAAACTTCTCCACCTCTTCACCCCTAACCCTACAATCTACAAACTCCTCCACCTCTTCACCCCTAACCCTACAATCTACAAACTCCTCCACCTCTTCACCCCTAACCCTGCAATCTACAAACTCCTCCACCTCTTCACCCCTAACCCTACAATCTACAAACTCCTCCACCTCTTCACCCCTAACCCTACAATCTACATACTCCCCCACCTCTTCACCCCTAACCCTACAATCTACATACTCCTCCACCTCTTCACCCCTAACCCTACAATCTACAAACTCCTCCACCTCTTCACCCCTAACCCTACAATCTACATACTCCCCCACCTCTTCACCCCTAACCCTACAATCTACAAACTCCTCCACCTCTTCACCCCTAACCCTACAATCTACAAACTCCTCCACCTCTTCACCCCTAACCCTGCAATCTACATACTCCCCCACCTCTTCACCCCTAACCCTACAATCT
Source organism: Salmo trutta (assembly GCF_901001165.1). Classification (NCBI taxonomy): domain Eukaryota; kingdom Metazoa; phylum Chordata; class Actinopteri; order Salmoniformes; family Salmonidae; genus Salmo; species Salmo trutta. The sequence goes on from NC_042982.1 coordinate 36,573,496, forward strand.
ACAAACTCCTCCACCTCTTCACCCCTAACCCTACAATCTACAAACTCCTCCACCTCTTCACCCCTAACCCTACAATCTACAAACTCCTCCACCTCTTCACCCCTAACCCTACAATCTACAAACTCCCCCACCTCTTCACCCCTAACCCTACAATCTACAAACTCCTCCACCTCTTCACCCCTAACCCTACAATCTACAAACTCCTCCACCTCTTCACCCCTAACCCTACAATCTACAAACTCCTCCACCTCTTCACCCCTAACCCTACAATCTACATACTCCCCCACCTCTTCACCCCTAACCCTACAATCTACAAACTCCTCCACCTCTTCACCCCTAACCCTACAATCTACAAACTCCTCCACCTCTTCACCCCTAACCCTACAATCTACATACTCCCCCACCTCTTCACCCCTAACCCTACAATCTACAAACTCCTCCACCTCTTCACCCCTAACCCTACAATCTACATACTCCTCCACCTCTTCACCCCTAACCCTACAATCTACAAACTCCCCCACCTCTTCACCCCTAACCCTACAATCTACAAACTCCTCCACCTCTTCACCCCTAACCCTGCAATCTACATACTCCCCCACCTCTTCACCCCTAACCCTACAATCTACAAACTCCTCCACCTCTTCACCCCTAACCCTACAATCTACAAACTCCTCCACCTCTTCACCCCTAACCCTACAATCTACAAACTCCTCCACCTCTTCACCCCTAACCCTACAGTCTACATACTCCTCCACCTCTGTGGCTGTAGCTCAGAAGTGAACTCTCACGTCTTCTTCTCTTTTCTATCTCCCTTTCTCTGTCTCTGTCTCTGTCTCCGTTGCTGTTTCTTTGTCTCGGTGTCTCTCTCTGTCTTCGTGTCTGCTTCTTTGTCTCTCTGTCTCGGTGTCTCTCTCTGTCTCTCTATCGCCGTGTCTGTTTCTTTGTCTCTCTGTCTCGGTGTCTCTCTCTGTCTCTCTATCGCCGTGTCTGTTTCTTTGTCTCTCTGTCTCGGTGTCTCTCTCTGTCTCTCTATCGCGTGTCTGTTTCTTTGTCTCTCTGTCTCGGTGTCTCTCTCTGTCTCTCTATCGCGTGTCTGTTTCTTTGTCTCTCTGTCTCGGTGTCTCTCTCTGTCTCTCTATCTCCGTGTCTGTTTCTTTGTCTCGGTGTCTCGGTGTCTCTCTCTGTCTCTCTATCGCGTGTCTGTTTCTTTGTCTCGGTGTCTCGGTGTCTCTCTCTGTCTCTCTATCGCCGTGTCTGTTTCTTTGTCTCTCTGTCTCGGTGTCTCTCTCTGTCTCTCTATCGCGTGTCTGTTTCTTTGTCTCTCTGTCTCGGTGTCTCTCTCTGTCTCTCTATCTCCGTGTCTGTTTCTTTGTCTCGGTGTCTCGGTGTCTCTCTCTGTCTCTCTATCGCGTGTCTGTTTCTTTGTCTCTCTGTCTCGGTGTCTCTCTCAGGGTCAGGTGACAGTTCAGATGACTATGAAGATCCAGACCAAGTCTTCCCCAAGCCCCAGGCTGTGAATGTGGCAGAAGATCCAGACCAAGTCTACTCCAAGCTCCAGGCTGTGAACATGGCAGACCGAGTAAGAGGGTGTGTGTGTACTGTGAGTATGTACTAGAGTGCTGTAATGTTATTGTGTTGCTATGTGTCAGTGACGGCTGTGTTGTCGACTAGGATGTGTTCCTGCCAGTGCCGGGGTGGGGGAAGGGACGGTACAACTCTCTCTGCAGCGACGATGAACTATTGGACGATGACAACGAGCCAATCAGCAGCCAGTGAGTCTCCTCTGACCTCTGGTGACATCTTTGTTCCTGTAGCGAGAGAAGGAGAGAGGGAATAACTCTTTCTCTTGTTCTCTCTGTCTCTCTCTCCTGCTTTCTCTCTCATTCTCCCTTTCTCTCAGTCGGAGCTCGTGGCAGGACTATGGTCTGAGTACGCTCCAGGGTAGTGTCTACCTGCCGGTCAGGGGCAGGGTCCTAGCCCCGCCCCCTAGAGATGGCCCCTCCCCTGAACCCTGCCCTGTTCTAAAGATTGGCTGGCTGGATAAGAACCCAACCCAGGGGTACATAACACACACACATACACACACATACACATCCAGTATATGACCCCTAACTGTGTGTATGTGTGTGCAGGTCTCTGTACTACCAGAGGAGATGGGTGAAGCTGGATGTTGACTACCTGAGATACTTTGACAACGACAAGGTACGGTAGCTGTCAGTTGGCTGTCTACACAGTCCTGTTAGTCTATACATTAACTATGTCAGGATGTTAGAGGGTATTAGTGTTTCTCTGTTGATGGTCTGTGTGTGTGGGTGTGTGTGACAGCGGTCCTATGATTCATGGTGTGTTGTGTTGCAGGAGGTGTACTCTAAGAGGATCATACCAACGGCTGCCATTACGGGGGTGACCAACGTGGGGGAGCAGAAGTTTGAGGTGGTCACATCCAACCGGACCTTTCTCTTCAAAGCCGAGAGCGACTGTGAGTCCGTGTGTGTGTGTGTGTGTGTTCATCCTTTGTTGCTCTTCTCTGGTTGTCAGCCCAGAAACCTTGACCACAGGTAAACACAGCAACATGTTTTGAGCCATGGTTGAATACACAGGGCCTAGGTCCCTCGGTGCGCTCTCCTCTCCTAATGTTAGCCAGATAATAAGTATTATACTGTGTGTGTTTCTTTATAGAGCCCTGTGGTGTGGTGGTGAGAAACAGCTAGAGTTCTCATCAGACCTGAAAATTACAGCCCGGTCCGAAATCACAGAAATGTAATGAGCCCGAACCCCGATTTTCTAGAGAACAGTATATTGATTTAAACTAGTGTTGAGAACAATGCGGCTGGCAGATGAGACGACGAAACAGTCCTGGTCTTAGAGAAGCGAGGACAGAGGAAAACTTACCTTCGTTATGATCAATGACCAAATTATTGGAATAAAGTAGGATAATGCAATTTCAAGCCATGTATCATATTGCTTACTGAAACACCCAAAGTCCTATCAATAATAATGAAAGAAATGGTCAACTAGATCATTTCATCACCGTTTAGATGGTACGAGTGTGGGGGACTCGTCTTGATAAATCAATCAATGTCAATTGGTTTTCACTGATTCTCCGTTTTGGATATTTGGTAACAATTAGGCTGGGGGAAATGTTAGCTAAGTTAAGGTAGGGGCTAATGATCATATTTCTTATAGTTTTCTCATAGATTAGCTGATCAGAACAGTTTGCTAGGGTGTTATGTAGCTTAACAAGTGGATTTTGCTCATCACTCTCGTAGTAGCCTGTGCTAGCAGACGATATTGCCCCTGCTATTTGCCACATCTTCAATTTAAGACTACTAGAAAGTCTTTGCCCTCAGGCCTGGAGGGAAGCTGAAGTCATTCCGCTACCCAAGAATAGTAAAGCCCCCTTTACTGGCTCAAATAGCCGACCAATCAGCCTGTTACCAACCCTTAGTAAACTTCTGGAAACAGTGGTGTTTGACCAGATACAATGCTATTTCACAGTAAACAAACTGACCACAGACTAGCTGATCTGTGTGTGATAGATTAGTTGATCAGAACAGTTTGCTAGCGTGTTATGTAGCCTGCGCTACTCCCAACCTAAAGCCTGTAACTTGTCTGATAATCAATCAATGTGATTTTGTTTCACCATATCTCCCGTCTGTATATTTGGTTAATTTATCTCTGGCTGGGCGTAACACGCGGAGGCGGGGCGTAACACGCGGAGGCGGGGCGTAACACGCGGAGGCGGGGCGTAACACGCGGGGGCGGGGCGTAACACGCGGGGGCGGGGCGTAACACGCGGGGGCGGGGCGTAACACGCGGGGGCGGGGCGTAACACGCGGAGGCGGGGCGTAACACGCGGGGGCGGGGCGTAACACGCGGAGGCGGGGGCGTAACACGCGGAGGCGGTGTAGCTCATTTATTAGTTGTCTCATCTATCACTGATCAGAAACATTTAGCGTGTAATAATGTATCCTCAATCAAGTGTATTACATATAGTCACATTCAAATTCAAGCTGCTTTATTGGCATGAAAAACATTGTGTCAATATTGCCAAAGCAAAAATGTATACAATGCACATTGTAATAAAATTATAAACAATAACATAAAATGGTAGTAAATAATAATACAAAATGAAATACAAAAATAACAACAATAAAATGTTAACAGTCAATAGTAGAAATGTAATAAATATAAAAAGCTAAACATGGAAAATGAAACTACAACTAACTTATAACTAAATAACGGTCATCTTCACCATTACATCAGTACTACAACTACTATCATCATTACCACTACTACCATCATCATTACCACTACTACCATCATCATTACCACTACTACCATCATCATTACCATTACTACCCATACCACTACCACCACCATCACTAAACTGTTATCATTACCATTACCACCCATACCACTACCACTACTACTACCACCATCACTAAACTGTTATCATTACCATTACTACCCATACCACTACCACCACCATCACTAAACTGTTATCATTACCATTACTACCCATACCACTACCACCACCATCACTAAACTGCTATCATTACCATTACTACCCATACCACCACTACTACTACACCACCATCACTAAACTGCTATCATTACCATTACTACCCATACTACTACCACCACCATCACTAAACTGTTATCATTACCATTACTACCCATACCACCACTACTACTACTACTACCACCATCACTAAACTGTTATCATTACCACTACCACCCATACCACTACCACCACCATCACTAAACTGCTATCATTACCACTACCACCACCACCACCATCACTAAACTGTTATCATTTCCATTACTACCCATACCACCACTACTACTACACCACCATCACTAAACTGCTATCATTACCATTACTACCCATACTACTACCACCACCATCACTAAACTGTTATCATTACCATACCACCCATACCACTACCACTACCACCACCATCACTAAACTGTTATCATTACCATTACTACCCATACCACCACCATCACCATCACTAAACTGTTATCATTACCATTACCACCCATACCACTACTACCACTACCACCATCACTAAACTGTTATCATTACCATTACTACCCATACCACTACCACCACCATGACTAAACTGTTATCATTACCATTACCACCCATACCACTACCACCACCATGACTAAACTGTTATCATTACCATTACCACCCATACCACTACTACCACTACCACCATCACTAAACTGTTATCATTACCATTACTACCCATACCACCACTACTACCACCACCATCACTAAACTGTTATCATTACCATTACTACCCATACCACCACTACTACCACCACCATCACTAAACTGCTATCATTACCATTACTACCCATACTACTACCACCACCATCACTAAACTGTTATCATTACCATTACTACCCATACCACCACTACTACTACTACTACCACCATCACTAAACTGTTATCATTACCATCACTAAACTGCTATCATTACCACTACCACCACCACCACCATCACTAAACTGTTATCATTACCATTACTACCCATACCACTACTACTACTACACCACCATCACTAAACTGTTATCATTACCATTACTACCCATACCACCACTACTACCACCACCATCACTAAACTGCTATCATTACCATTAGTACCCATACTACTACCACCACCATCACTAAACTGTTATCATTACCATTACTACCCATACCATAAATATAAAAAGCTAAACATGGAAAATGAAACTACAACTAACTTATAACTAAATAACGGTCATCTTCACCATTACATCAGTACTACAACTACTATCATCATTACCACTACTACCATCATCATTACCATTACTACCCATACCACTACCACCACCATCACTAAACTGTTATCATTACCATTACCACCCATACCACTACCACTACTACTACCACCATCACTAAACTGTTATCATTACCATTACTACCCATACCACTACCACCACCATCACTAAACTGTTATCATTACCATTACTACCCATACCACTACCACCACCATCACTAAACTGCTATCATTACCATTACTACCCATACCACTACTACTACCACCACCATCACTAAACTGCTATCATTACCATTACTACCCATACCACCACTACTACTACACCACCATCACTAAACTGCTATCATTACCATTACTACCCATACTACTACCACCACCATCACTAAACTGTTATCATTACCATTACTACCCATACCACCACTACTACTACTACTACTACCACCATCACTAAACTGTTATCATTACCACTACCACCCATACCACTACCACCACCATCACTAAACTGCTATCATTACCACTACCACCACCACCATCACTAAACTGTTATCATTACCATTACTACCCATACCACCACTACTACTACACCACCATCACTAAACTGCTATCATTACCATTACTACCCATACTACTACCACCACCATCACTAAACTGTTAACATTACCATACCACCCATACCACTACCACTACCACCACCATCACTAAACTGTTATCATTACCATTACTACCCATACCACCACCATCACCATCACTAAACTGTTATCATTACCATTACCACCCATACCACTACTACCACTACCACCATCACTAAACTGTTATCATTACCATTACTACCCATACCACTACTACTACTACACCACCATCACTAAACTGTTATCATTACCATTACTACCCATACCACCACTACTAACACCACCATCACTAAACTGCTATCATTACCATTACTACCCATACTACTACCACCACCATCACTAAACTGTTATCATTACCATTACCACCCATACCACCACTACTACTACTACTACCACCATCACTAAACTGTTATCATTACCATCACTAAACTGTTATCATTACCAATACTACCCATACCACCACTACTACTACCACCACCACCACCATCACTAAACTGTTATCATTACCATTACTACCCATACCACTACCACCACCACCACCACCACCATCACTAAACTGTTATCATTACCATTACTACCCATACCACTACCACCACCATCACTAAACTGTTATCATTACCATTACTACCCATACCACCACCATCACCATCACTAAACTGTTATCATTACCATTACTACCCATACCACCACCATCACCATCACTAAACTGTTATCATTACCATTACCACCCATACCACTACTACCACTACCACCATCACTAAACTGTTATCATTACCATTACTACCCATACCACTACCACCACCATGACTAAACTGTTATCATTACCATTACCACCCATACCACCACTACTACCACCACCATCACTAAACTGTTATCATTACCATTACTACCCATACCACCACTACTACCACCACCACCACTAAACTGCTATCATTACCATTACCACCCATACCACTACTACTACTACTACTACTACTACTACCATCACTAAACTGTTATCATTACCACTACTACCATCATCATTACCACCACTACTACCACCACCATCACTAAACTGTTATCATTACCATTACTACCCATACCACTACCACTACTACTACCACCACCATCACTAAACTGTTATCATTACCATTACTACCCCTACCACTACCACCACCATCACTAAACTGTTATCATTACCATTACTACCCATACCACCACCACTACCACCACCATCACTAAACTGTTATCATTACCATTACTATCCATACCACTACCACTACTACCACCACCACCACTAAACTGCTATCATTACCATTACTACCCATACCACTACCACTACTACCACCACCATCACTAAACTGCTATCATTACCATTACTACCCAAACCACTACCACCACCATCACTAAACTGTTATCATTACCATTACCACCCATACCACTACCACTACTACTACCACCATCACTAAACTGTTATCATTACCATTACTACCCATACCACTACCACCACCATCACTAAACTGTTATCATTACCATTACTACCCATACCACTACTACCACTACCACCATCACTAAACTGTTATCATTACCATTACTACCCATGCCACTACCACCACCATCACTAAACTGTTATCATTACCACCCATACCACTACCACCACCATCACTAAACTGCTATCATTACCATTACTACCCATACCACTACTACTACCACCACCATCACTAAACTGCTATCATTACCATTACTACCCATACCACCACTACTACTACACCACCATCACTAAACTGCTATCATTACCATTACTACCCATACTACTACCACCACCATCATTAAACTGTTATCATTACCATTACTACCCATACCACCACTACTACTACTACTACCACCATCACTAAACTGTTATCATTACCATCACTAAACTGCTATCATTACCACTACCACCACCACCACCACCATCACTAAACTGTTATCATTACCATTACTACCCATACCACCACTACTACTACACCACCATCACTAAACTGCTATCATTACCATTACTACCCATACTACTACCACCACCATCACTAAACTGTTATCATTACCATTACCACCCATACCACTACCACCACCATCACTAAACTGTTATCATTACCATTAATACCCATACCACCACCACTACCACCACCATCACTAAACTGTTATCATTACCATTACCACCCATACCACCACTACTACTACTACTACCACCATCACTAAACTGTTATCATTACCATCACTAAACTGTTATCATTACCATTACTACCCATACCACCACTACTACTACCACCACCATCACTAAACTGTTATCATTACCATTACTACCCATACCACTACCACCACCACCACCATCACTAAACTGTTATCATTACCATTACTACCCATACCACTACCACCACCATCACTAAACTGTTATCATTACCATTACTACCCATACCATCACCATCACTAAACTGTTATCATTACCATTACTACCCATACCACTACCACCACCATCACTAAACTGTTATCATTACCATTACTACCCATACCACTACCACCACCATCACTAAACTGTTATCATTACCATTACTACCCATACCACTACCACCACCATCACTAAGCTGTTATCATTACCATTACTACACATACCACTACCACCACCATGACTAAACTGTTATCATTACCATTACTACCCATACCACTACCACTACTACTACCACCATCCCTAAACTGTTATCATTACCATTACTACCCATACCACTACCACCACCATCACTAAACTGTTATCATTACCATTACTACCCATACCACTACCACCACCATGACTAAACTGTTATCATTACCATTACTACCCATACCACTACCACTACTACCACTACCATCACTAAACTGTTATCATTACCATTACCACCCATACCACCACTACTACCACCACCATCACTAAACTGTTATCATTACCATTACTACCCATACCACCACTACTACCACCACCACCACTAAACTGCTATCATTACCATTACCACCCATACCACTACTACTACTACTACTACTACTACTACTACTACTACCATCACTAAACTGTTATCATTACCACTACTACCATCATCATTACCACCACTACTACCACCACCATCACTAAACTGTTATCATTACCATTACTACCCATACCACCACCATCACCATCACTAAACTGTTATCATTACCATTACTACCCATACCACTACCACTACTACTACCACCACCATCACTAAACTTTTATCATTACCATTACTACCCATACCACCACCACCACCACTACTACCACCATCACTAAACTGTTATCATTACCATTACTACCCATACCACTACCACTACCACCACCATCACTAAACTGTTATCATTACCATTACTACCCATACCACCACTACTACCACCACCATCACTAAACTGTTATCATTACCATTACTACCCATACCACCACTACCACCACCACCATCACTAAACTGCTATCATTACCATTACTACCCATACCACCACTACTACTACTACCACCATCACTAAACTGTTATCATTACCATTACCACCCATACCACCACTACCACCACCATCACTAAACTGTTATCATTACCATTACTACCCATACCACTACCACCACCACCACCATCACTAAACTGTTATCATTACCATTACTACCCATACCACTACCACCACCATCACTAAACTGTTATCATTACCATTACTACCCATACCATCACCATCACTAAACTGTTATCATTACCATTACTACCCATACCACCACCATCACTAAACTGTTATCATTACCATTACTACCCATACCACTACCATCACCATCACTAAACTGTTATCATTACCATTACTACCCATACCACTACCACCACCATCACTAAACTGTTATCATTACCATTACTACCCATACCACTACCACCACCATGACTAAACTGTTATCATTACCATTACTACCCATACCACTACCACTACTACTACCACCATCCCTAAACTGTTATCATTACCATTACTACCCATACCACTACCACCACCATCACTAAACTGTTATCATTACCATTACTACCCATACCACCACCACCACCATCACTAAACTGCTATCATTACCATTACCACCCATACCACTACTTTATGGAATGATAAACACAACAACGATAATAATAATAATAACAATAATACTAATGATAAGTTAGTTACTATTTACTATGCAGGTGTAATTATTCAGTGTCCTCAGGCTATGGCAGGCAAATACATATTTGGCTGAAAGAGGAGCCATCATAGTCTATAGCAGCCTTATATAATCTATCAAGGTGTGAGAGCACGTCCTGTTTCATCGGTCTTAACTTCAATATAATCAATCATTCATGTAGGCTAATTACACAGCATACGAGTCATTCACGCCTTTAAATACAGTCAAGCATTTTATTCTGAAATGAAATAAACAAAGGGATCCTTGAATAATTAAACAATAACTGATTAACTAGAATAATCGCTTAAAAACCCTTGTTTTGAATGCAGGTTTGATTAGTAAAACATTTGGATCCGCTTTGGGTGTATTCTGGATAGTTTACAAGGGCCACCAAGGTGGGTGTATTCTGGATAGTTTACAAGGGCCACCAAGGTGGGTGGGTGTATTCTGGATAGTTTACAAGGGCCACCAAGGTGGGTGTATTCTGGATAGTTTACAAGGGCCACCAAGGTGGGTGCGTGTATTCTGGATAGTTTACAAGGGCCACCAAGGTGGGTGTATTCTGGATAGTTTACAAGGGCCACCAAGGTGGGTGGGTGTATTCTGGATAGTTTACAAGGGCCACCAAGGTGGGTGGGTGTATTCTGGATAGTTTACAAGGGCCACCAAGGTGGGTGGGTGTATTCTGGTTAGTTTACAAGGGCCACCAAGGTGGGTGTATTCTGGATAGTTTACAAGGTGTATTTTGGATAGTTTACAAGGTGGGTGGGTGTTTTCTGGATAGTTTACAAGGGCCACCAAGGTGGGTGGGTGTATTCTGGATAGTTTACAAGGGCCACCAAGGTGGGTGGGTGTATTCTGGTTAGTTTACAAGGGCCACCAAGGTGGGTGTATTCTGGATAGTTTACAAGGTGTATTTTGGATAGTTTACAAGGTGGGTGGGTGTATTCTGAATAGTTTACAAGGGCCACCAAGGTGGGTGGGTGTATTCTGAATAATTTACAAGTGCCACCAAGGTGGGTGGGTGTATTCTGGATAGTTTACAAGGGCCACCAAGGTGGGTGGGTGTATTCTGGATAGTTTACAAGGGCCACCAAGGTGGGTGTATTTAGTTAGTCTGTATGGGCGTTAATAGATGCCATTAGAACATGGCTTCTTCTGATTCGCTGTCTCGTGGATCATCGTTGTCCCCAGTGCACTCCAGCCTATTCTTACGGCAATTTGAAACATTTAAATCAGAAAAAAATACTTTCATCATGGCCACAAATGTCTCTGGCCCAGCCAATATTGGAATCCTGGCGCTGCTAGTGTCTGCAGCTGCTGCTGAGAGAGACTGTGTCAGCTAAACGTTGCAAAGACACACACAGTTGTTTTTTTTAACACAAAACGGCAAGCCTGAAACCCACCCGTCCTGAATCAGCCCCATCGGGATGAGAACTGTAGAAACAGCAACTCATCTGCCCATAATGCAGACATCAGCATCAAGCTGTTCATATCACACTGCTACATACTAAATCACTCTGTGTGTGTCTGTGTGTGTCTGTGTGTGTCTGTGTGTGTGTGTGTGTGTGTGTGTGTGTGTGTGTGTGTGTGTGTGTGTGTGTGTGTGTAGCTGAGAGGAATGAGTGGGTGGCAGTGCTGCAGAGCTTCACTAGGGGGCACCAGGAAGGCAGCAGGGAGATGACCTCCTTTCTGACCCCTGGTTCACCCCTGACCCCTGAACAGCAGGGCTACCTGGAGCTGAGGGGCCTGCGCTCCAAACTCTACACGGTCGTCTCCGGAGACAAGGTCTTCCTCTACAAGAACATGGAGGTCTGTTTGTGTGTGTTTTCAAAGACAAATATGTACATACTCCATGCATTTGAACCATAGTCTGTTTGGTCCTAGTTCTATTTGAAACAATGTGTGTTTCTTAATACCAATACTACCGTGCTCCACACCCTCATGCTTTGAGTGCGTTCTCCTCCCCCTACTGTATTACCCCACGCTGCTCCTCCCCCTACTGTATTACCTCACGCTGCTCCTCCCCCTACTGTTTTACCTCACGCTGCTCCTCCCCCTACTGTTTTACTCACGCTGCGCCTGCCCCTACTGTATTACCTCACGCTGCTCCTCCCACTACTGTTTTACCTCACGCTGCTCCTCCCCCTACTGTTTTACTCACGCTGCGCCTCCCCCTACTGTATTACCTCACGCTGCTCCTCCCCCTACTGTTTTACCTCACGCTGCGCCTCCCCCTACTGTTTTACTCACGCTGCGCCTCCCACTACTGTTTTACCTCACGCTGCTCCTCCCACTACTGTTTTACCTCACGCTGCTCCTCCCCCTACTGTTTTACCACACGCTGCTCCTCCCCCTACTGTATTACCTCACGCTGCTCCTCCCCCTACTGTATTACCTCACGCTGCTCCTCCCCCTACTGTTTTACCTCACGCTGCTCCTCCCCCTACTGTATTACCTCACGCTGCTCCTCCCCCTACTGTATTACCTCACGCTGCTCCTCCCCCTACTGTTTTACCTCACGCTGCTCCTCCCCCTACTGTATTACCTCACGCTGCTCCTCCCCCTACTGTATTACCTCACGCTGCTCCTCCCCCTACTGTATTACCTCACGCTGCTCCTCCCCCTACTGTATTACCTCACGCTGCTCCTCCCCCTACTGTATTACCTCACGCTGCTCCTCCCCCTACTGTATTACCTCACGCTGCTCCTCCCCCTACTGTTTTACCTCACGCTGCTCCTCCCCCTACTATTTTACCTCACGCTGCGCCTCCCCCTACTGTTTACCTCACGCTGCTCCTCCCCCTACTGTATTACCTCACGCTGCTCCTCCCCCTACTGTATTACCTCACGCTGCTCCTCCCCCTACTGTATTACCTTACGCTGCTCCTCCCCTACTGTATTACTTCACGCTGCTCCTCCCCCTACTGTATTACCTCACGCTGCCCCTCCCCCTACTGTATTACCTCACGCTGCTCCTCCCCCTACTGTATTACCTCACGCTGCTCCTCCCCCTACTGTATTACCTCACGCTGCTCCTCCCCCTACTGTATTACCTCACGCTGCTCCTCCCCCTACTGTTTTACCTCACGCTGCTCCTCCCCCTACTGTTTTACCTCACGCTGCGCCTCCCCCTACTGTTTTACCTCACGCTGCTCCTCCCCCTACTGTATTACCTCACGCTGCTCCTCCCCCTACTGTATTACCTCACGCTGCTCCTCCCCCTACTGTATTACCTCACGCTGCTCCTCCCCCTACTGTATTACCTCACGCTGCTCCTCCCCCTACTGTATTACCTCACGCTGCTCCTCCCCCTACTGTATTACCTCACGCTGCTCCTCCCCCTACTGTTTTACCTCACGCTGCTCCTCCCCCTACTGTTTTACCTCACGCTGCTCCTCCCCCTACTGTATTACCTCACGCTGCTCCTCCCCCTACTGTATTACCTCACGCTGCTCCTCCCCCTACTGTATTACCTCACGCTGCTCCTCCCCCTACTGTATTACCTCACGCTGCTCCTCCCCCTACTGTTTTACCTCACGCAGCTCCTCCCCCTACTGTTTTGCCTCACGCTGCTCCTCCCCCTACTGTATTACCTCACGCTGCTCCTCCCCCTACTGTATTACCTCACGCTGCTCCTCCCCCTACTGTATTACCTCATGCTGCTCCTCCCCCTACTGTATTACCTCACGCTGCTCCTCCCCCTACTGTTTTACCTCACGCAGCTCCTCCCCTTACTGTTTTACCTCACGCTGCTCCTCCCCCTACTGTATTACCTCACGCTGCCCCTCCCCCTACTGTATTACCTCACGCTGCTCCTCCCCCTACTGTATTACCTCACGCTGCTCCTCCCCCTACTGTATTACCTCACGCTGCTCCTCCCCCTACTGTTTTACCTCACGCTGCTCCTCCCCCTACTGTTTTACCTCACGCTGCTCCTCCCCCTACTGTATTACCTCACGCTGCTCCTCCCCCTACTGTATTACCTCACGCTGCTCCTCCCCCTACTGTATTACCTCACGCTGCTCCTCCCCCTACTGTTTTACCTCACGCAGCTCCTCCCCTTACTGTATTACCTCACGCTGCTCCTCCCCCTACTGTATTACCTCACGCTGCTCCTCCCCCTACTGTATTACCTCACGCTGCTCCTCCCCCTACTGTTTTACCTCACGCTGCTCCTCCCCCTACTGTTTTACCTCACGATGCTCCTCCCCCTACTGTATTACCTCACGCTGCTCCTCCCCCTACTGTATTACCTCACGCTGCTCCTCCCCCTACTGTTTTACCTCACTCAGCTCCTCCCCTTACTGTTTTACCTCACGCTGCTCCTCCCCCTACTGTATTACCTCACGCTGCCCCTCCCCCTACTGTATTACCTCACGCTGCTCCTCCCCCTACTGTATTACCTCACGCTGCTCCTCTCCCTACTGTTTTACCTCACGCAGCTCCTCCCCTTACTGTTTTGCCTCACGCTGCTCCTCCCCCTACTGTATTACCTCACGCTGCTCCTCCCCCTACTGTATTACCTCACGCTGCTCCTCCCCCTACTGTATTACCTCACGCTGCTCCTCCCCCTACTGTATTACCTCACGCTGCTCCTCCCCCTACTGTATTACCTCACGCTGCTCCTCCCCCTACTGTTTTACCTCACGCAGCTCCTCCCCTTACTGTTTTACCTCACGCTGCTCCTCCCCCTACTGTATTACCTCACGCTGCCCCTCCCCCTACTGTATTACCTCACGCTGCTCCTCCCCCTACTGTTTTACCTCACGCTGCTCCTCCCCCTACTGTTTTACCTCACGCTGCTCCTCCCCCTACTGTATTACCTCACGCTGCTCCTCCCCCTACTGTATTACCTCACGCTGCTCCTCCCCATTCACTGAACCTTCTTCCAGCCAGGACAGATGTTTTACTTCATAATTATCAGCTAGAATGAGTAAACTAGCCAGCTAGTTAAACAGGCTAAAATGACCTAAAATGAATGTTATGCAAGATTGATGTCAATTCTTCATGGGTAGCTAGCTACCAATTCTATCTGGCAAGCTAACAGTACTAATAGCCAGCCCTATTTACTTATTTTGGGCTTGTGATCTACGGTACGAAGGCAGTTAAACATGCCAAAATTAACAAAGCATTTATTTATTAACGAATCAAGATAAAATATTGTAATCAGGCAACATATGAGATATGAATAGGCAACATTTTGTTCTGAAGTCGGAGTGTATTTTCTCTTGCTTTAACTCATATAATGTCCGCCAATACATTTTGCGTAATTTTTGACGCGGTGGCGTCATATTTCTTTGCATACTTTCCATTGATGCTTGCATCGATGCATGCTTCAAAGTATTTACAAACTGAGTATGCATTCAAGAAGTGCTCCCCCGTGCTCCGTTTGCATACTTTGATTTGGAGACATACTCCGACCCTCCCGTGCTCCAATTGGTGTGCTCGGAGCATGGTAGGATGCATTTTGAGAAACACCCAATGTATTTGGAAATAAGTATTTGAAGTTAGTTTTGGCTAGTTTTGGTTCGTTCCACGAAATGAGTGCCTTTTGTGTCCCTTTTGATATTTTGAAGTAGAAATTGTGTATATATATATAATAATAATAATAATCCAATAGTAGAATTTTTAAA
The DNA here is from genome assembly GCF_901001165.1 of Salmo trutta. Classification (NCBI taxonomy): domain Eukaryota; kingdom Metazoa; phylum Chordata; class Actinopteri; order Salmoniformes; family Salmonidae; genus Salmo; species Salmo trutta. Next base: position 36,589,748 of record NC_042982.1, read on the forward strand.
GCCTGTTGTATTACATAAAGTGCCCTTTAAAACAGACCAAATGGAGTATTCAATAAAGGCATAAAGTAAAGTGCCAAAATTCAAGTGTCTCTCCGTCAACCCTGTGTCACTTCTAGGAAGATTTCAAACCAATTTTTTAGGGGGATAGATCAGCTTTAATATGGCAGATAGATTGTAGTTTCCATCAATGTAATTGTCTGCATCATTTCCAGTCCCCCATATATATATTATTTTGTATATACAGTGCATTCGCAAAGTATTCTGACCCCTAGAATTTTTCCACATTTTGTTACGTTACAGCCTTACTCTAAAATTGATTAAATAGTTTTTTCCCCTCATCAATCTACACACCATACCCTATACTGACAAAGCAAAAACAGTTATTTTTTAAAATATTTTAGCAAGGCTGCCTGTGTAAAGACACACTAAATAACAAATACTTAAATATGCATATATTTGAACCCACCGATAAGCCCACTATAATTGAGAATTTCAATAAGCATTTTTCTACGGCTGGCCATGCTTTCCACCTAACTACCCCTACTGCATTCAACAGCACTGCACCCCCCACAGCTACTCGCCCAAGCCTCCCCCATTTCTCCTTCTCCCAAATCCATTCAGCTGATGTTCTGAAAGAGCTGCAAAATCTGGACCCCTACAAATCAGCTGGGCTTGACAATCTGGACCCTTTCTTTCTAAAATTATCTGCCGAAATTATTGCAACCCCTATTACTAGCCTGTTCAACCTCTCTTTCGTGTCGTCTGAGATTCCCATAGATTGGAAAGCAGCTGCTGTCATCCCCCTCTTCAAAGGAGGTGACACTCTTGACCCAAATTGCTACAGACCTATATCCATCCTACCCTGCCTTTCTAAGGTCTTCGAAAGCCAAGTCAACAAACAGATTACCGACTATTTCGAATCCCACCGCACCCTCTCCGCTATGCAATCTGGTTTCAGAGCTGGTCACGGGTGCACCTCAGCCACGCTCAAGGTCCTAAACGACATCGTAACCGCCATCGATAGGAAACAATACTGTGCTGCCGTATTCATTGACCTGGCCAAAGCTTTTGACTCTGTTAATCACCACATCCTCATCGGCAGACTTAGTAGCCTTGGTTTCTCAAACGATTGCGTCGCCTGGTTCACCAACTACTTCTCTGACAGAGTTCAGTGTGTCAAATCGGAGGGCCTACTGTCTGGACCTCTGGCAGTCTCTATGGGGGTACCACAGGGTTCAATTCTTGGGCCAACTCTTTTCTCTGTAAACATAAATGATGTCGCTCTTGCTGCTGGTGAATCTCTGATCCACCTCTACGCAGACGACACCATTCTGTATACTTCTGGCCCTTCTTTGGACACTGGGTTAACAACCCTCCAGACGAGCTTCAATGCCATTCAACTCTCCTTCCGTGGTCTCCAACTGCTCCTAAACACAAGTAAAACTAAATGCACGCTCTTCAACCGATCGCTGCCTGCACCTGCCCGCCCATCCAGCATAACTTCTCTGGACGGTTCTAACTTAGAATTTGTGGACAACTACAAATACCTAGGTGTCTGGTTAGACTGTAAACTCTCCTTCCAGACTCACATCAATCATCTCCAATCCAAAGTGAAATCTAGAATTGGCTTCCTATTTCGCAACAAAGCATCCTTCACTCATGCTGCCAAACATACCCTCGTAAAACTGACCATCCTACCAATCCTCGACTTCGGCGATGTCATTTACAAAATAGCCTCCAATACCCTACTCAACAAGCTGGATGCAGTTTATCACAGTGCCATCCGTTTTGTCACCAAAGCCCCATATACAACCCACCACTGCGACCTGTATGCTCTCGTTGGCTGGCCTTCACTTCATAATCGTCGCCAAACACATTGGCTCCAGGTCATCTACAAGACCCTGCTAGGTAAAGTCCCCCCTTATCTCCGCTCACTGGTCACCATAGCAGCACCCACCTGTAGCACGCGCTCCAGCAGGTATATCTCTCTGGTCACCCCTAAAGCCAACTCCTCCTTTGGTCGTCTCTCCTTCCAGTTCTCAGCTGCCAATGACTGGAACGAACTACAAAAATCTCTAAAACTGGAAACACTTATCTCCCTCACTAGCTTTAAGCACCAGCTGTCAGAGCAGCTCACAGATCTCTGCACCTGTACATAGCCCATCTTTAATTTAGCCCAAACTACTACCTCTTCCCCTACTGTATTTATTTATTTTATTTATTTTGCTCCTTTGCACCATATTATTTATATTTTAACTTTTAACTTTCTTCAAACTACAAATCTACCATTCCAGTGTTTTTCTTGCTATACTTTATTTACTTTGCCACCATGGCATTTTTTTGCCTTTACCTCCCTTATCTCACATCATTTGCTCACATTGTATATAGTCTTATTTTTTTCTACTGCATCATTGATTGTATGTTGTTTTACTCCATGTGTAACTCTGTGTTTTTGTATGTTGTCGAACTGCTTTGCTTTATCTTGGCCAGGTCGCAATTGTAAATGAGAACTTGTTCTCAACTTGCCTACCTGGTTAAATAAAGGTGAAATTAATAAAATAAAAATACCCAGCTTTGATCATGAACAAGAGCAGATCTGATTGGTTGCTGTAGTGAGTGACGTCAGCTGTGTAATGTGTGTGTTCTGTTTCCAGGACTACCGCCTTGGCATCGGTATCACGTCTATCGACATGAATGTAGGAAACGTGAAAGACACTGACCGCCGCAGCTTTGATCTGACCACACCCTACCGCATCTTCAGGTTTACACCCATACATCACACGCGCACACACACACACACATTCAGAAACACAAACAGCAAGGTTAGAGAGGGAGTGTTCAGCTTGACCGTGTGTGTGTGAGAAGGAGGTACTAAACCGTGAGGGTCTGCGTCAAGCTGTTCAGAGGCCACGTCTGTCTGTCTGTAGAACGAGAGAGCGTGTGCGAGGTTGGACATTTCTCAGTGTTCAGAGACTTAGGGTTAGAATTGGGTTTAGGAGCTAGGGTTAGAATTAGGTTTAGGAGATAGGGCAGGTAGCCTAGTGGTTAGAGCGTTGGGCCAATAACCAAAAGGTTGCTAGATTGAATCCCCGAGCTGACAAGGTAAAGATCTGTCGTTCTGCCCCTGAACAAGGCAGTTAACCCACTGTTCCTAGGCCGTCATGGTAAATAAGAATTTGTTCTTAACTGACTTGCCTAGTTAAATAAAAAATGTCTCCACAAGGTTAGCTGTACAAGAGTGTGTGTGTGTGTGTGTGTGTGTGTGTGTGTGTGTGTGTGTGTGTGTGTAGTTTTCTAGCGGATTCGGAACAACATAAGGAGCAGTGGGTAGAAGCGATGCGTGACGCGATTGGAGAAGCTCTGTCCAATAGCGAGGTGGCTAATCAAATCTGGGCGGAGCCTAGCAACGGTTGCTGTGCCGACTGTGGCGTTGCCAAACCTGAGTGGGCTGCCATCAACCTGTGTGTGGTGGTCTGCAAACGCTGTGCAGGTCAGTGTGTTTACTGTCATCAGATAGTTGTAGAACTTTCAGATCCACTGACCTGTTTCTCTATTATACACAGAATGCAGTAATAGAATTATGTATTTTTGTGTGTGTGTGTTGTAGGAGAGCATCGGGGTTTGGGCCCTAGCATCTCTAAGGTGCGCAGTCTGAAGATGGACAGGAAGGTGTGGACAGAGGAGCTTATACAGGTACACACACACCGCTATGTCTTACTATACTTGTGAGGACTTTTTGAGGACCAACAATTGATTCCCATTCAAACTCCTATTTTCCCTAACCCTAAACCATTAACCCCTAATTCTAACCCTAAACCATTAACCCCTAATTCTAACCCTAAACCATTAACCCCTAATTCTAACCCTAAACCATTAACCCCTAATTCTAACCCTAAACCATTAACCCCTAATTCTAACCCTAAACCATTAACCCCTAATTCTAACCCAAACCCTAAACCATTAACCCCTAATTCTAACTCTGACTCTAAACCATTAACCCCTAATTCTAACCCTAAACCATTAACCCCTAATTCTAACCCAAACCCTAAACCATTAACCCCTAATTGTAACCCTAACCCGTTAACCCCTAATTGTAACCCTAAACCATTAACCCCTAATTCTAACCCTAAACCATTAACCCCTAATTCTAACCCTAAACCATTAACCCCTAATTCTAACCCAAACCCTAAACCATTAACCCCTAATTCTAACCCTAACCCGTTAACCCCTAATTGTAACCCTAAACCATTAACCCCTAATTGTAACTCTAAACCATTAACCCCTAATTGTAACCCTAACCCGTTAACCCCTAATTGTAACCCTAAACCATTAACCCCTAATTCTAACCCAAACCCTAAACCATTAACCCCTAATTCTAACCCAAACCCTAACCCGTTAACCCCTAATTGTAACCCTAAACCATTAACCCCTAATTGTAACCCTAAACCATTAACCCCTAATTGTAACCCTAAACCATTAACCCCTAATTCTAACCCTGACTCTAAACCATTAACCCCTAATTCTAACCCTGACTCTAAACCATTAACCCCTAATTCTAACCCTAAACCATTAACCCCTAATTCTAACCCTGACCCTAAACCATTAACCCCTAATTCTAACCCTAAACCATTAACCCCTAATTCTAACCCTGACTCTAAACCATTAACCCCTAATTCTAACCCTAAACCATTAACCCCTAATTCTAACCCTAAACCATTAACCCCTAATTCTAACCCTAAACCATTAACCCCTAATTCTAACCCTGACTCTAAACCATTAACCCCTAATTCTAACCCTAAACCATTAACCCCTAATTCTAACCCTGACCCTAAACCATTAACCCCTAATTCTAACCCTGACCCTTAACCCCTTAGCCTAAAATAGTATTTTTTACAAGTGTCCTCACTTCTCAGAATTTTAGTTGTTTTAATATTCTTGTCAAGACTTCTGGTACTCACAAGAATACTAAAACACACACACAGACAGAGAGAGATTTGGTGTCCCTATCTAACCTCCCCCCCTCACCTGTCCCCCAGGTGTTCCTGTTGCTAGGAAACGAGCGTCTGAACAGGTTCTGGGCGGCGAACATCCCTCCCAGCGAGGCGCTGAGTCCGACCAGCTGCAGCAAAGACCGCCGACGATTCATCAGCTCCAAATATAGACAGGGCAAATACCGCAAATATCACCCCCTCTACGGTAACCAGAGAGAGCTCAACAATGTAAGAACAACCTTTATATAACCCTAGGCGGACCTACCTCCAACCTAACCTTAACCCTTTATATAACCCTAATCTGACCTACCTCTAATTTAACCTTAACTTAACCCTTTATATAACCCTAATCTAACCCACCTCCAATTTAACCCTTTATATAACCCTAATCTAACCCACCTCCAATTTAACCCTTTATATAACCCTAATCTAACCCACCTCCAATTTAACCCTTTATATAATCCTAATCTGACCTACCTCTAATTTAACCCTTTATATAACCCTTATCTGACCTATCTCCAACCTAACCTTAACCCTACCAGTATCCATACCCCTACAGTATCTATGTTCACTCTCTACATAAACAATATCGGTGATGCGATAAAGTGTCAAATTCATTTATTTGCAGATGACTCTCATGTGCTCTATCGCTTCAACAGCTGACCAAGCATTATCACTATTGGAGACAGATTTTAAGATATTACAAGGGTCTTTTATACAGCTGAAACTTGTTTTAAATGCAAAGAAAACACATTTTATGATTTTAAATAGGTTCAAAAAGTTGGTTGAAAATACACTTGCGCTTACGAGCTTAGATGATTCTCGAATGAATCAGGTCTCTGCATATAAATACTTAGGGATATGGTTGGATGATTAACTGTCTTTTAAAATGCATGTTGAAAAACGGCTAAAAATCAAGCTAGGCTTCCTCTATAGAAACAGGACATGCTTGTCCTCTACAAATAGAAGACAAATTGTGCAAGCTACTTTTATGTCTGTTATAGATTATGGGGATATTATCTACATGCTACGGCATCAACACTTAAATCGCTGGATGCTACTCATTGCACACTTAGGTTTATTACGGGTGCTAGCTACAGAACTCACCACTGTGTTTTATATCAACATGTGGGTTGGACTTCGCTCTCCGTGAGACGAGAACAACATGCTCTCGTGTTTTTTCTATTAGGCACTTCTGATTAAACTACCTTCTTATTTATCATCACTCATCAATATTAGAATTATAATTCCTAAAACCAGTTCTCAAACATGGATTACACTTGAGGCCCACGCGATTTCCACAGCGTTGGGTATGGCTGCCTTTTCCTGTAATGCTCCTTGCCTATGGAATAGCCCGCAGACTACATTTAAACTTGAGACTCTTGTCCCCCTTGCCTATTAAAAACATTTTTTGGAAGATTTTTATTTTTGTATTGCTTTGCAACTGTTTTGAGTAATGCAAGTTCTTGTGCTGTTAGGGGAATAACCTGTATAAATGTAATAATCTGCTGCTGTATTTTTCTGTGTGTTATCTGTGATGGTTTTGTTTGTCTTGTGTAGTTTCTTAATCATTGTACCTAAAGTGTATGTGTAAACATGTATACGCAGGGCCCAGCTGTAAAAGAGACCTTGGTCTCAGTCTGTGTTTCTTGTTGAAATAAAGGTAGAATAATAATACAGTATATCCACAGTATAACCCTCCAGTCAGGGGCGAAAATCTGATATCAACTTTGGAGGGGACAATTACATGAAATTTTCTCAAGAGCAATTCCTGAGGGGGACACCAAAAGTAGTGCTGTAACACATAGCCTACATTGTAATATGGTAAATGTATATTGAGGAACCAAAGAAATAAGGTGTTTGCCGTACTCCTAACTACCGGTACCCAAAACTACACAACTAATCACAACAGCAATACCATTGCCTTTAACAAATCTTAGTTCAGTCACCAGTTTAAGTTGAGAGTGGGGGTATCCATGGCATTTTCCAATTATGTTCCTATTTTACAAGTAAAACAAATTGAGAACCTTTCATAATGTTGCCAAACAAACACTCAACAAACTTACCTGAGACTCCCTGTCTCTGCCAGTCTGTCCCTGCATATCTGTCCCCAACTCTGCTGTCTGTGTGCCATCTGTTGCCTGCTCTGCCTAATGACATCATTGTGAAACATTTCCATTAGAATTTCATTTCTTTCTTATGAACATTTTATCAACTAGTCTTTGAGATATTAGGCTACTAGGGTTCTTACTTTGCGTTTTGGTGTACTGAAAAATACTCTGATGTCCGTCTTTTATTTTTCTACCTGGCTGGCTGGCTGGCTACACATACAGTGTGTAGGTTATTTACAGTAGGAGATGGGCTTCTATCATCTTCTATCATTCTATTTGGGCTTCGATCTAAAAGGTAGCTAGCAAATGTGAAACGGATTAAAATGACAAGAGTTGACAGCTGTATGAGTTCACCATTTACACAACATATGCTGCAACCTTTTGTAATTTTAATAGTTTGTTTCATATTGGCTGGCTTCCAACAATAGCTGAATTTGCAAAGCTAGCGAGCACCAATTCAGTTTCAGTGGTGTTTGCTATAATCTTTGCTACCCGGGTTAAATAAAATAAATAAATAAAAGTTCCCTTGCGACAATTTAGCTTTTGCAACGAGACCATTAAATATATTTAAGACAATGGTAGAAGAGAGTGTAGTTCTGTTCAGTTTGGACTTCAGTTTATCGCTAACCTTATCACAGGGACTTTGAAGCACTAACTTACATCATTTGCATGCTGATCTTGGAATAAATTGACGATAGCAAAGATTCCATCTTTGACGACGCCACATAAATGGAATAGGTACTAGCTAGCTTAATAGTTAATATTTGCGCGCTAGCTCTGCATATTCAGCTAGTGTGTGTGCGCGATTGACTAGATTAACCTCACGTCAGTTACGTTCATTGAGTGCCTTTCAGACAGTAGATACGACCCCTCTGTTACCTTGCCAACTAAGGAACTGGCAGTGGATCAAACCATTGTGAGGCAAAGGGTGGGGGGGTCGCAATCTTTTGAAACTTAAAAACGCGCTATTAAGTGTCTATAATCAGCACAATTGCTTTCATTGCGTATTATTCATATTATTTAAATTACATAGTTATGTTTCAGTAATATATTGGGGGGGACAAATCATATTTTTCCCAGGATGGGGGGGTCGTGTCCCCCCCGGGATTTCCGCCCCTGCTTCCAGTATCTCCAGTATACCCCTCCAGTATCTCCAGTATACCCCTCCAGTATCTACAGTATACCCCTCCAGTATACATACCTCTCCAGTATCTCCAGTATACCCCTCCAGTATACCCCTCCAGTATCTCCAGTATACCCCTCCAGTATCTCCAGTATACCCCTCCAGTATCTCCAGTATACCCCTCCAGTATCTCCAGTATACCCCTCCAGTATCCATACCTCTCCAGTATGTCCAGTATACCCCTCCAGTATCTCCAGTATACCCCTCCAGTATCTCCAGTATACCCCTCCAGTATCTACAGTATACCCCTCCAGTATCTACAGTATACCCCATCCAGTATCCACAGTATACCCCATCCAGTATCTACAGTATACCCCTCCAGTATCTACAGTATACCCTTCCAGTATCTACAGTATACCCCTGTAGTATCTACAGTATACCCCTCCAGTATCTACAGTATACCCCTCCAGTATCTACAGTATACCCCTCCAGTATCTACAGTATACCCCTCCAGTATCTACAGTATACCCCTCCAGTATCTACAGTATACTGGTTAATCAGGCTGATTGAGGTAGTATGTAGATGTAGATATGGTTAAAGTGACTATGCATATATGATAAACAGAGAGTAGCAGCAGCGTAAAAAGAGGGGTTGGGGGGGGCACACAATGCAAATAGTCCGGGTAGCCATTTGATTACTGTTATGGGAATTTTAAAACCCAATGATAATTCAATAAACTTTGACTAATCCCCAAGGTTTGTAAGACACTGGGTTAAGAATAATTAGGCAAGGACTCTGCAGAAGGTCTGTACAGTTTATTCAGAGAATGTTCTAAAGTCAAAAATTAGGACTCAGTCCTTTTATAATACACACATAGGAATGTATCTTTAGACCACTCCCTTCTCAAACAACCAGTAGTTTTCCAGTAACCACAAAGAACCATAAAAGTTGCCACATTCTTCAAGGCTTTCACCTCCCCTCCCCCTTTATGACCCTCTTGGTTTGAAACCCTCCAATGATTTTCTATTACCTACTCTACAACTTCACTCTGTTTACATCCCTACTAAAGGATATAACCTCAAAGTTGTACAATCCTAACCAATCTACCCCCATCCTGGTTTTATCTTCTCATAATTATCAAACTTTTCCCCCTAACCTACAATTTCAGAGTGGAACACTTAAGTCATTATCCTAACCCATACAAATTATTCGGACAATTACCTGTTCAGGAGTCTTATGGCTTGGGGGTAAAAACTGTTGAGATGCCTTTTTGTCCTAGACTTGGCACTCCGGTACCGCTTGCCATGCGGTAGTAGAGAGAACAGTCTATGACTGGGGTGGCTGGGGTCTTTGACAATTTTTAGGGCCTTCCTCTGACACCGCCTGGTGTGGAGATCCTGGATGGCAGGCAGCTTAGCCCCAGTGATGTACTGGGCCGTACGCACTACCCTTTGTAGTGCCTTGCGGTCAGAGGCCGAGCAATTGCCGTACCAGGCAGTGATGCAACCAGTCAGGATACTCTCGATGTTGCAGCTGTAGAACCTTTTGAGGATCTCAGGACCCATGCCAAATCTTTTTAGTTTCCTGAGGGGGAATAGGCTTTGTTGTGCCCTCTTCACGACTGTCTTGGTGTGTTTGGACCATTCTAGTATGTTGTTGATGTGGACACCAAGGAACTTGAAGCTCTCAACCTGCTCCACTACAGCCCCGTCGATGGGAATGGGGACGTGCTCGGTCCTCCTTTTCCTGTAGTCCACAATCATCTCCTTTGTCTTGGTTACATTGAGGGATAGGTTGTTATTCTGGCACCACCCGGCTAGGTCTCTGACCACCTCCCTATAGGCTGTCTCATCGTTGTCGGTGATCAGGCCTACCACTGTTGTGTCGTCTGCAAACTTAATGATGGCGTTGGAGTCGTGCCTGGCCATGCAGTCATGGGTGAACAGGGAGTACAGGAGGGGACTGAGCATGCACCCCTGGGGAGCTCCAGTATTGAGGATCAGCGTGGCAGATGTGTTGCTACCTACCCTCACGACCTGGGGGCGGCCCGTCAGGAAGTCCAGGATCTAGTTGCAGAGGGAGGTCTTTAGTCCCAGGATCCTTAGCTTAGTGATGAGCTTTGAGGGTACTATGGTGTTGAACGTTGAGCTGTAGTCAAGGAATAGCATTCTCACATAAGTGTTTTTTTTGTCCAGGTGGGAAAGGGCAGTGTGGAGTGCAATAGAGATTGCATCATCTGTGGATCTGTTTGGGCGGTATGCAAATTGGAGTGGGTCTAGGTTTTCTGGGATAATGGAGTTGATGTGAGTCATTACCAACTTTTCAAAGCACTTCATGGCCACGGACGTGAGTGCTACGGGTTTGTAGTCATTTAGGCAGGTTGCCTTTGTGTTCTTGGGCACAGGGACTATGGTGGTCTGCTTGAAACATGTTGGTATTACAGACTCAATCAGGGACATGTTGAAAATGTCAGTGAGGACACATGCCAGTTGGTCAGCACATGCCCGGAGCACACGTCCTGGTAATCCGTCTGGCCCCGCAGCCTTGTGTATGTTGACCTGTTTAAAGGTCATACTCACGTCGGCTACGGAGAGCGTGATCACACAGTCATCCGGAACAGCTGATGCTCTCATGCATGTCTCAGTGTTGCTTGCCTCGAAGCGAGCATAGAAGTGATTTAGCTCGTCTGGTAGGCTCGTGTCAATGGGCAGCTCGTGGCTGTGCTTCCCTTGGTAGTCTGTAATAGTTTGCAAGCCCTGTTTATCCCGCTAGTTGAGTAGTATCCACAGTATACCCCATCCAGTATCCACAGTATACCCCCTCCAGTATCTACAGTATACCCCTTCAGTATCCATACCCCTCCAGTATCCACAGTATACCCCTCCAGTATCTACAGTATACCCTTCCAGTATCTACAGTATACCCCTGTAGTATCTACAGTATACCCCTGTAGTATCTACAGTATACCCCTCCAGTATCTACAGTATACCCTTCCAGTATCTACAGTATACCCCTCCAGTATCTACAGTATACCCCTCCAGTATCTACAGTATACCCCTCCAGTATCTACAGTATACCCCTCCAGTATCTACAGTATACCCCATCCAGTATCTACAGTATACCCCATCCAGTATCTACAGTATACCCTTCCAGTATCTACAGTATCCATACCCCTCCAGTATCTACAGTATCCATACCCCTCCAGTATCTACAGTATCCATACCCCTCCAGTATCTACAGTATACCCCTCCAGTATCCACAGTATACCCCTCCAGTATCTACAGTATACCCCTCCAGTATCTACAGTATACCCCATCCAGTATCTACAGTATACCCTTCCAGTATCCACAGTATACCCCTCCAGTATCTACAGTATACCCCTCCAGTATCTACAGTATACCCCTCCAGTATCTACAGTATACCCCTCCAGTATCCACAGTATACCCCTCCAGTATCTACAGTATACCCATCCAGTATCTACAGTATACCCCTCCAGTATCTACAGTATACCCCTCCAGTATCTACAGTATACCCCTCCAGTATCTACAGTATACCCCTTCAGTATCTACAGTATACCCCTCCAGTATCTACAGTATACCCCTCCAGTATACCCCTCCAGTATCTACAGTATACCCCTGTAGTATCTACAGTATACCCCTCCAGTATCTACAGTATACCCCTCCAGTATCTACAGTATACCCCTCCAGTATCCACAGTATCCCTCTCCAGTATACCCCTCCAGTATCTACAGTATCCCTCTCCAGTATACCCCTCCAGTATCTCCAGTATACCCCTCCAGTATCTCCAGTATACCCCTCCAGTATCTCCAGTATACCCCTCCAGTATCTCCAGTATACCCCTCCAGTATCTCCAGTATACCCCTCCAGTATCTCCAGTATACCCCTCCAGTATCTCCAGTATACCCCTCCAGTATCTACAGTTTACCCCTCCAGTGTATATATACCCCTCCAATATCCAATTCCCTCCAGTATCCACATCCCTCCAGTATCCAAATCCCTCCAGTATTTACAGTATAACCCTCCAGTATCTATGCCCCTCCAGTTTCTACAGTATACCCCTCCTGTTTCCATCCCCTCCACTACCCCTCTATCTCGCCACATCTCTTCCATTCAGTGTGTGTGTTTTTGTGTAGTGAATGCCTCAGTGTTACAGCTCTTAGCTGGGTCAGTCAAATGCCTCTTAACCCAGTTACCAGAAGCAATGCCAACTGCACACATCTCTCTGTCTATGTACAGTGCCTTGCGAAAGTATTCGGCCCCCTTGAACTTTTCGACCTTTTGCCACATTTCAGGCTTCAAACATAAAGATATAAAACTGTAACTTTTTGTGAAGAATCAACAACAAGTGGGACACAATCAGGAAGTGGAACGAAATTTATTGGATATTTCAAACTTTTTTAACAAATAAAAAACTGAAAAATTGGGCGTGCAAAATTATTCAGCCCCCTTAAGTTAATACTTTGTAGCGCCACCTTTTGCTGCGATTACAGCTGTAAGTAGCTTGGGGTATGTCTCTATCAGTTTTGCACATCGAGAGACTGAAATTTTTGCCCATTCCTCCTTGCAAAACAGCTCGAGCTCAGTGAGGTTGGATGGAGATCGTTTGTGAACAGCAGTTTTCAGATCTTTCCACAGATTCTCGATTGGATTCAGGTCTGGACTTTGATTTGGCCATTCTAACACCTGGATATGTTTTTGTGAACCATTCCATTGTAGATTTTGCTTTATGTTTTGGATCATTGTCTTGTTGGAAGACAAATCTCCGTCCCAGTCTCAGGTCTTTTGCAGACTCCATCAGGTTTTCTTCCAGAATGGTCCTGTATTTGGCTCCATCCATCTTCCCATCAATTTTAACTATCTTCCCTGCCCCTGCTGAAGAAAAGCAGGCCCAAACCATGATGCTGCCACCACCATGTTTGACAGTGGGGATGGTGTGTTCAGGGTGATGAGCTGTGTTGCTTTTACGCCAAACATAACGTTTTGCATTGTTGCCAAAAAGTTCGAATTTGGTTTCATCTGACCAGAGCACCTTCTTCCACATGTTTGGTGTGTCTCCCAGGTGGCTAGTGGCAAACTTTAAACGACACTTTTTATGGATATCTTTAAGAAATGGCTTTCTTCTTGCCACTCTTCCATAAAGGCCAGATTTGTGCAGTATACGACTGATTGTTGTCCTATGGACAGAATCTCCCACCTCAGCTGTAGATCTCTGCAGTTCATCCAGAGTGATCATGGGCCTCTTGGCTGCATCTCTGATCAGTCTTCTCCTTGTATGAGCTGAAAGTTTAGAGGGACGGCCGGGTCTTCGTAGATTTGCAGTGGTCTGATACTCCTTCCATTTCAATATTATCGCTTGCACAGTGCTCCTTGGGATGTTTAAAGCTTGGGAAATATTTTTGTATCCAAATCCGGCTTTAAACTTCTCCACAACAGTATCTCGGACCTGCCTGGTGTGTTCCTTGTTCTTCATGATGCTCTCTGCGCTTTAAACGGACCTCTGAGACTATCACAGAGCAGGTGCATTTATACAGAGACTTGATTACACACAGGTGGATTCTATTTATCATCATTAGTCATTTAGGTCAACATTGGATCATTCAGAGATCCTCACTGAACTTCTGGAGAGAGTTTGCTGCACTGAAAGTAAAGGGGCTGAATAATTTTGCTCGGACAATTTTTCAGTTTTTTATTTGTTAAAAAAGTTTGAAATATCCACTAAATTTCGTTCCACTTCATAATTGTGTCCCACTTGTTGTTGATTCTTAACAAAAAAATACAGTTTTATATCTTTATGTTTGAAGCCTGAAATGTGGCAAAAGGTCGAAAAGTTCAAGGGGGCCGAATACTTTCGCAAGGCACTGTATGTCTGTCTCTCTGTCTATGTATGTCTGTCTCTCTCTGTCTCTCTCTGTCTATGTATGTCTGTCTCTCTCTGTCTATGTATGTATGTCTGTCTCTCTCTGTCTCTCTCTGTCTATGTATGTCTGTCTCTCTGTCTCTGTCTCTTTCTCTCTCGGTTTCTGTCTCTCTCGGTTTCTGTCTGTCTCTCTCTCTCTCTGCCTGTCTCTTTCTCTCTCGGTTTCTGTCTGTCTCTCTCTCTCTGCCTGTCTCTTTCTCTCTCGGTTTCTGTCTGTCTCTCTCTCTCTGCCTGTCTCTTTCTCTCTCGGTTTCTGTCTGTCTCTCTCTCTCTGCCTGTCTCTTTCTCTCTCGGTTTCTGTCTCTCTCTGTCTCATCTCTATCTCTCTCTCTTCCTCCTCTCTCTCCTCTCTCTCTCTCTGTGTATCTCTCTCTCTGTCTGTCTCTCTCTGTCTGTGAATCACATTCAGCACATGACTTTGAGTGATT